>NC_060139.1:680241975-680429475 GCF_021461385.2 Schistocerca piceifrons
TGCGGTGCGTCCCCGCACGTTTGTTCCGTCTATTGTTTGGCCTGCCTGTTGTTTGACAAACAAAGCTTATGAATGCCTTCCAGTAACTACAAAGCGGATCGTCTTCGCAGAAAACTGTGACATAAAGTTCCTAGCCAGGTCGTCTTCATATCTGTCAGCGATAGCGCGCTATAGTTGTGAAACTACTGCTGCCAATTCCAATCACTGCTAAGTGTTCCACTCTCGCCTTCGACCACTCTCACCTCACATTAGATTTATAGTATTTATCGGAGTCTTTTGAACAAAAGAGAAAAATTGTACGATATTATGGCAGTTCTGAATTTATTTGATAAGAGCTATTTACAATTCCTAGGGAAAAAATTCCCAGCGTTGCATTATGGTTTCGTTAATATCATTGAAATTTTGTTATTTTTTCGTTGGTTCTAGCTGCACAATAACTTCAATCTGATCTGAGGAAAACGTAATTATTCAATTTATTGAAGTAATCGTATGATATGATTTCCATTCAAATTCATGAAACGCAGTATATTGTAGGGTTTTGAGGTCAGAACAACACCTGTGTAAGCTGTAAATAATTTTTGATTTAATGTTGCAATCTTATCACAGAAATACACGCATTTACATAGTTTACAATGAGACAATGTTAGGCCAGTTGTCAAACGAATGCATCTCGTCCTCAGAAAGTGAAATATTCCTAAACACAACAATGGAAAATTTTTACTAGAAGTTTATTTACAAAATTATTCTTACGACTACGTCAGGATGTTGGCCAGTACTACGATAAATCATCTGATTCCGGTTCAAAGTCCGATACTATTTAGGATGACAATCAAGTGTACGAAGGATGGTTAGTTTTGTGACAAGTTGAGCAAAAGGTTACCTACGGTCGCTCGAGTTTACAGTGGATGCAAGTTGGTGAACCAACAAGTTTACGCCTCTGCTCATGGTATTTACCTTAGCTGCGATGAGCTGTCATCTGCATGGCTGCTGTCACCCACTGAAATTCCTATAACAGCTAATTAAGCGTTTGCTGATTTTTCCAGCAGAAACTCTCCCTATGTTTCTCGTTATGTGAGGAAACAAGTTCTCATCCCTAGTCTTGAAACACGGGGATATGCACACGCATGGCTGGAGCAGCGTGCATATTAAAATGCCTTCTCACTCCTCAAGGACAATTAACTAACTGACTGGTTCGTTTCTTCACAGTTGGAGCTCAACGAAGCTACAGCTAATGTCTAGCTGAATGTCAGCCACAGTGAACACAGTGTTCGCTCACATTTCTCCTCTGCATCGTACAGAGCATTATGCGCCCCGTTGTGCACTTGACGCCAGTTCAGAGAAGACTGTTTCAAATTTCCCTCTGGTCTTTCTCATAGCCGAACTGTCTCCCCACCTGGGTTCTTTTTTTCTCCACGTCACGGCTTTTTTGACCAATAGGAGCGTTCCTCTTATTTTGTGGAAACACTCTCAACCAATCGCAAGGGCTCTACCATTAAACTGCGTGGAAATCACGCCACTTTACTCCTTCCTAGTTCGTTTCCGTCAATCGGACTTCTCGTGCCCGCTCCAGACATCTAATGAAAGTTACATGCGTCCATCACATGTTTACCTTCTGCTGCTCATGTGATCACTGTATCACTGATTTTGTTACTATCCATTTGGAATTCCGAAACGCAGTTTTCTAAAGCGTCTTTCTGTCCCACTTCTGGTGGCCCATTACGTGCTCTCCAGTATGCGTCACCTGTCCAGTCGCTGACTCCCGCCGTGGGAAACCACCCAAAGGGCTTTTCGTGGCGCCTACTGTGGTGCGGGCTCTGCTTCTGCCCTCGCCTGCTTCCACACAAAATGTTTCCTCTCGCTGCTTGTTTCACCTTCTGCTCATTGACATGCATTATATAGGAGCGATGTGTTAACACCGTCGATTGAGTGTCATCCCTTTCTGCATTACATACTTATAGGCAAATCTGCTCACTACTGCCGAAGCAAGTTAGATGTCCCATTCACCTTCCTGTTACAATGTATAAAACTCTTATGTAAGGTGGGAAATTGATGAGAAATCGACCTTATTTGTCCTGCCACTTTACAACGTGACGACAAACAATTCTGTATTGAAGTGGCGTACTGTAAGTGGAAATACATTCAGAACTGTTGGAAGGTGCCTGCTCCATCGTTTTCTATGGTTAACAAACAGCCAGCTGAGTTTATGGTGGTCTTTTTCTCTTGAATATCACACACACACGTAGGACACATCGTTAAAGTGTGCAATATACTAATGAACAATAAGTCATTAGAGGTGTATAAAACAGCTGGTACCAAAGACTTACCATAAGTATGAGCACGGTGCATTTTACGTATAGAATGATTTAGAAGAAAACTATTAAAGGCATGTAGAAGAGCTGACATCATAGATATACCATAAGCATGATCCGGTACATTTCATGTGAAGAATGATTTATGGGAAAGCTATGTGAAAGATGGTTGGCACATTTGTTGAACCTGTACAACGTAGAAAAGAATAAAACTAATTTCACAGCACTGTTTGAAGCGTTTTAAAAACAATCCACATTACGGGTAGCTATGTCATGCTATGTAAGGTCTGTGGCTTCATCACTCCACGCAGAAAGGAAGCAGCAATCGAAGCAAAAGAGAGCCGGTGGAACTGCACCAAAAATTGTGACATTAAATGTGATGGTGATATTTCTTTTTGCTTAAATAATAATGCCAAACGTTTTTGGTAGTAGGACAGTTGAGGAATTTTTAAGCACTAATTGTTGAAATACCCAACCCATTCACTAAAGCTTGGGTCCTCTGCCTACCACCAACTCACCGTTGCAAAACGTTTTGAGTCCAATTAAGAGGTCACGACAGATATGGAGATGAGCGAGGAATTATTATTCAGGTATGAATCTACAGACCGGAAGAGAACTGCACCAAAAAATCACATTTCATCAAAAACAAACATGACAAAGGAAAGAGTTAGTTCCCATTTGACATTCGACCACACTTCTGATAAATTAAAAATGCTAAAATTTCTACGAAAAAGCACTTCTTGATAAATAGTTTAGTAGAAGGCTTCAATTTCTTCTTTAAAACGCACATTTTTGTTTCCTGTGTTTTTTGTGCGTTTCTTTATTTTTTTTTAGAACTGAATACTCAGCAATTCTTCTCATACCATCTTCCTTACTTTCATTCTGGAAGAAACTGACATCCAGAATATATTTTTACTTAGAATTTTCGATGAAATATTATTAGTATAGAGATATTGATATTTTGGAGTTGTTTCAATAGTTTCAGCGTATAAATATAGCAACCACAGGTGCAATATGTAGGCCATTAATTTCAGGTTGTTATCTTGATAGAATTTGTAAAAGAAAAATGGAGTAAAAGTTTAATGTTCAGTTGATGATGGGGCCATCATCTATGGAGCACAAGAGGATTTAAGGAGGGTTGAGGAACGAAACTGGTTGTTCCATTTGAAAGACACCATCCTGGCATTTCCCGTAAGTGATGTAGAGAAATTACGGTGAATCTAAACATGGATGGCCGGTCGAAAACGAACCACTATCCAGCACAAAGCTACCTTCTCCATCTGGCTCGGAGTGCAATTTATGCTTAGATCTGAGGCATTTTCTAATATTTTTTGTGAAGACATGAAACACCACATTTCTTGGAACGGTGGCTAACTTTAAAACGAAACAGTATAGGGTATTAAAATGTAGTTCCAGAGCAGCTATTTGACTATTCAAAAACATCTAAATGATTCCGACTTTTATGGTAGGTTCAAAGGTATTTACACAAAAATTTCGTAAATGGTGTATCTTGCAAGATTTCTACAATTAAAGTATATCAGCAAAACGCGCGCTCGCACGCGCCCTTGTCTGGTTGATTTGAACCCGTTGTGCGGCCTGTGTACGTGTGCATATCCCGTATTGATCTCGGGGTACGTGCGCAGGAAACAGTGGCGTTTTGTAGCATATGTGTTTCGGCACGGTTTTCTCAACTTATTACCAATACCGTGGACTTACATATCTGTATTGTGTGTTCCCTTTGTACCTATGCTATTTGTGTGGCACCACATTCTGCAATTATCTTTAATTTATGAGCATGAGTGTAGTAAAGTATTTATATAAATCATTATTGCTTTCGAGTTGAAGTGGATTATTCACAAAAAAACTTCAGGAGGGAATAAATATACTTGGAAGCGGTATCCAAAATACCCAACTCCAAGCGGTATCCAAATACCCAAGTAGGTGTCTACAACATAATCGTGGTTGAGAACAAAATATCATTCTTTATGAGCAGTCAAGATTTCCTCAGAGGTGAGTTGTCCCAGAACATTATTCCATAAGGCATATTGACCGAAAATATGATTTGTCTATCCCCAATATCCGCAATGATTCGGGATTTGAATGTTGGTAAACTAATTCCTTTTCTTGAGTTCCAAAATGTGTATTTTTGTAGTCCAAATTCTCGTCAATATGGACATCTAAAAAGTTTGAAGTTTCGACTTTATTTATTATTTTCTCATCATTTGTGTAGCACTTCCAGGCGCGCAGAACTGAATATGTTGTCAGTCTGAAATTGAAACTGAGACCATTCGGAGAAATCCACTCAGTAATACTTTTAAAACATTATTTACCATCTCTACTGCTGCTGTATGTATGTTTGTGTTGTTTACAATACTAGTGTCATTCCCAAAAAGAACTAATTCTCCAGAACTAATTCCGCTAGCTGTACATTACATGGATAGTTAATTATGCGAATATGTACCTATGAACAACGTAAGTGATAATTCTCTTCAGAAGTATCTGCCCTGTTTACGTTGGTGAATTATTAAATACAACTTTCACCATTCTTTTTGTTAGATACGACATTACTCATTGGTTGGCTGTACCGTCAGTTCAATAAAACTTCAGTTTATCTAGGAGTATATTGTGATTCACAGAGTCAAATGTCTTAGATCGGTCACAGGAAATACCAGCTAGTGTTATTTTGTTATTTAATGCTTGTAAAACTTTGTGAGTGAATGAATAAATAACACTCTCAGTAGAGCAACTCTTCTGAAGGCCAAACTATAATTTAGTGAGAATATTATTGTTGGTCAGGTTGGATACTCTACTAGAATACATGGCCTTCTCAAAAATCATGGAAAATGTAGTAGTGAAATGGATCGGTATTTGCTGACATCTCTCCTATCAGCTTTCTTATAGAAGGCTTTAACAATGGCATATTTCAGTATCAATTGAAAATGCTCTGATTTAGTGATGCATTACATATTTCAGAAAAGACGGGGCTTAATATATGGGACCAAGACTAGTGACTTGACTTATTTCCTGTTGTTCCTGTTGGATCATAGGGCACCAGTAAAGAGTTTCCATCTGGTTCTGTTGGCAGCCAAACATTTCACTTCACTCCACGTTTTACCAGCTTTCAGGGCTTCTTCTTCCACCGTTCTTTTCCATATCTTTTTCGGGCGGCCACCTCTACGTGTTCCTTGTGGGTTCCAACCCAGTGCTGCCGTTTCAACAGCTTCTTGTTGTTTGCGTATTGTGTGATTAATCCACCTTCATTTTCTGTGTTCACATATTGAGTAACTTTTGATATTGGCTGGTGGCAGGTAAACAACATTGGGAAATGAAGGAACACCACTACTACTTTTAGAACTCAGAGAGTCAGAGACATCTGACATTTTCATTTCCTTCAAACTGATACTGAACTGTTACGTCTGACAAGATCTTTCTTTTTTCGAGGGGAGGTGGGCTGGGATGGTCAGTGGATACCGACGGCCATGGGATCAGTTCTGATTTTGATGGATGAACCGGAAACGCGAGAATCTACACTCCTGGAAATGGAAAAAAGAACACATTGACACCGGTGTGTCAGACCCACCATACTTGCTCCGGACACTGCGAGAGGGCTGTACAAGCAATGATCACACGCACGGCACAGCGGACACACCAGGAACCGCGGTGTTGGCCGTCGAATGGCGCTAGCTGCGCAGCATTTGTGCACCGCCGCCGTCAGTGTCAGCCAGTTTGCCGTGGCATACGGAGCTCCATCGCAGTCTTTAACACTGGTAGCATGCCGCGACAGCGTGGACGTGAACCGTACGTGCAGTTGACGGACTTTGAGCGAGGGCGTATAGTGGGCATGCGGGAGGCCGGGTGGACGTACCGCCGAATTGCTCAACACGTGGGGCGTGAGGTCTCCACAGTACATCGATGTTGTCGCCAGTGGTCGGCGGAAGGTGCACGTGCCCGTCGACCTGGGACCGGACCGCAGCGACGCACGGATGCACGCCAAGACCGTAGGATCCTACGCAGTGCCGTAGGGGACCGCACCGCCACTTCCCAGCAAATTAGGGACGCTGTTGCTCCTGGGGTATCGGCGAGGACCATTCGCAACCGTCTCCATGAAGCTGGGCTACGGTCCCGCACACCGTTAGGCCGTCTTCCGCTCACGCCCCAACATCGTGCAGCCCGCCTCCAGTGGTGTCGCGACAGGCGTGAATGGAGGGACGAATGGAGACGTGTCGTCTTCAGCGATGAGAGTCGCTTCTGCCTTTGTGCCAATGATGGTCGTATGCGTGTGTGGCGCCGTGCAGGTGAGCGCCACAATCAGGACTGCATACGACCGAGGCACACAGGGCCAACACCCGGCATCATGGTGTGGGGAGCGATCTCCTACACTGGCCGTACACCACTGGTGATCGTCGAGTGGACACTGAATAGTGCACGGTACATCCAAACCGTCATCGAACCCATCGTTCTACCATTCCTAGACCGGCAAGAGAACTTGCTGTTCCAACAGGACAATGCACGTCCGCATGTATCCCGTGCCACCCAACGTGCTCTAGAAGGTGTAAGTCAACTACCCTGGCCAGCAAGATCTCCGGATCTGTCCCCCATTGAGCATGTTTGGGACTGGATGAAGCGTCGTCTCACGCGGTCTGCACGTCCAGCACGAACGCTGGTCCAACTGAGGCGCCAGGTGGAAATGGTATGGCAAGCCGTTCCACAGGACTACATCCAGCATCTCTACGATCGTCTCCACGGGAGAATAGCAGCCTGCATTGCTGCGAAAGGTGGATATACACTGTACTAGTGCCGACATTGTGCATGCTCTGTTGCCTGTGTCTATGTGCCTGTGGTTCTGTCAGTGCGATCATGTGATGTATCTGACCCCAGGAATGTGTCAGTAAAGTTTCCCCTTCCTGGGACAATGAATTCACGGTGTTCTTATTTCAATTTCCAGGAGTGTATTTTGGGGTAATACGTTTCCTATTGCACTGCTATTGCACCGATTTATAAAAGCCCGTATGAGGATTGTACCGATTCATCGGTACCAGTACGTTGATGTTATGAATTGCCAAAACCGAGCCGCTAACACCCATATCATTTCTCTTTTTCCATTTAGCTGTATGCTTAACAAAAATACGCAACTCTGCAGAGGAATGGGTGTGCCACGTAGCAGCCAGTATAGGCAGCCGCTGTGGGCGGCGGACATGTACCTTGGATGGGACGACTTCTGAGGATGTCTGCCGGGAAAAGAGTGCAGCGACCTGTCCGCTATTCAGCAGACCGAATTTGCCAGCCACGCTGCATTATCTACCGCAACTCCAGGGAGGCGTGGGTACGACACGTGGTCTTTAGTAAACGCCTGCAGACTGGTGATTTTGCACGCCGATACTCTCACGAGCGCACCGCACTCGGACATGGCTTTTCAAAAATTCCCTCGTACTCTTAGCTTCATTTCACTTTCAGTAATGTATGGTCAAAAAAGTAACGATCGGTAACCTGTACGCTATCACACTTTTTCAATAGAAGATTTGTAAATCAAGTTCACGTGCTAAAAAGTAGGGTCATTTCTCAATGACTGTTACCAATTATGAATAAGTAAACGGTTTACGAATATGCTTCCACACTACCACGTGTGAAAAAATCGGATTGTTTAACTGATTACTGTCTTCAAAATCGACTGAGAAAAGTTTTTTGGAATAAAATACCACGCTAAAAATCACCGGTTTTCTTTTTTCACAAAGAAAGTAAAGCTTTTGCTTTAAAAAATTTATAAAGCGTTGTGGCGGAGACTTACACACATTTAAGTATTTTAAAGCGTGAAAGTGGAGAAGTGGGTCTTTCCCCCTTTTCCAGAGTTGACCGTCGGGCCATTCTAGCAAGGGATGCTCGTAGGAACATGAGAGGAATGCAGATGCTCCCTAAGAGCAAAGCGACTACACCCATATCTGCCGGTCTTCCACGGAACTATGTGCACCGAACAGTTCTTCAGAAACAGAATGCTGTTCTTTAGGACTGGAGTCCTCGCCTTATGCAGCCGGAGAGACTATCAAAGAAGCTTGGTTTGAAGAACAATGATGTGCATCCGGCCAATGCAAAATAAATTACTTTATGAGCCGGTATCTCTACTCAAAGTTCAGCTGGTGCTACGATTTTGGGCGGCTGGTCTTCCAAGAAACCTGGTGGAAGCAATGCTGGATAAAAGCCATCTAGCTGCTTTCACATGGGAAAGCTATGTGGCAGTTACGAACTTATTGCTGGTTCATCTTTCTGCTGTTGTGAGGGAAGTAGGGCATTATCCAGACGCCAGTCCACGTGGACAACAAATTCTCTCTCACACAACATGGGAAGGCGCCTCACTAGGTAACTTAAAAAAAGTACTACCAGGCGAGGTGTTGGCCCACTGTCTCTAAAAACTTCATTCGTTAATCATTGGCCATGCCTTCCCATTGGTGGAGGAACATTTGTGTGGACCTTTCATGGAAAATCTGGAGCAGAGGGCATACGTAAAAATATTGGAGGCGAAGACACTCGTTCAGGGGACATGAAAGAGAGCCGCAGAGCTGCATTTCGAGAATCAGCTTGTGAGGTTACTGAATTATGAGTAGGGGCAGTTTTGTTGTGACTTTTGCCACACAAAGCACATTTCCTAACTATATGTGTAAAGGAGACTCGCTGGATATCAAATTTTTAATGTTGGCAGGGAGTCTGTCCACTTGTGAGCATTTTCGTCTCGAGCGCTGGTCTAGAGAGGTATGTGCTGGTGTGGAGGCATGCTGTTGCTGCAGGTTGGAAGATATTACAGAAGATAATCTCTGGCTATGAATTCGCGTGCGCTAGCATTCCAGAAATTGGAATGTTACGTTTAGAAAGTGTTTTCAGTTTAACATTTTTAGTAGCGTTCTCGTTTAACTACCTAATAATAGGCATGAACTCAGGAAAGAATCACTCTATTTTTCTTTTGTAGCATTGAAATGTTTGTTTGAAGAACTACTTTCGTGAAAGTTTTGTCTAACTTTGTAAACTTACTGTTTTCAAATTACAACAGTTTGTTAGTAATGTCCAATGGTGTAAGTATGGTCATATTTCTAATTTCTAATAATGAATACACAAAGAAATTTAAACAGTTTTCAAGTTCGTCGTTATTGAGCCTCCATATCCCTTTTTCGTATTCAAAATTTTTAAAATAAAACTCTTCAGACTCATATTGCAGCTCGCGAGGTCCGTGTATTACTATGAAATTTAAGTGTTTATTTTTTTTTTTTTTTTTTTTTTTTTTTTGTTTTGCGCATCAGATTATATTCCGTGAAATGCCAATTTGGTTAACACACATACTGCTACTATCTATCAAATGAAACTATATGGTTTCAGAAATAATTTCGTTTCAGTTATCTGTCATGTGTATATACAAACTGAAGAGACGAATGTAAATTTGTACCAAGGCCGGGGTTCAAACCTGTGTCTCCAGCTCATGTGGCAAATGCACAAACCACTACGCCACCCTGGCGCAGTGGCTTTGCACACTTGCACAGACTGCTCGAGCACACCTCCCTCCTCAATTGAAATTCACATTCACGCCTCAGCCCACTTGCTATTCCCCTTAAACTGGAACAGCATTGCAGAGACTCTCAAACTGTATTGGAATATCACCTCAGCGTTGAAAGAAATGGTGGATCCTGCCTGAAACTCGGGCTTAAATACTTTAACCAAATGGAACTGCTGGGATTTGAGCTGTCTCCTGCTCACTGGGTAGATGCGCTAACCACTACCCCACCCTGGATCAGTCGTTAGCGCATCTGCGTAGTGACCAGGAGTCTCGGGTTCGAATCCTGGGTTTGGCAAAAATCTTCATGGATCACTTCAGTCTGTGAAGCTATCTAGTTCAAATGTTATGAAAATGTTTTACATTAAAATGAGATTAAAAGTTTATACGGAAACACAACACCACATGTAGAATATGAGATGTGTAGTTTTCACAGGGATTCCTTATAGTGCACGTAACTTAGGAACTTTAAATGCAGAAACGTCGTATGAAATTCAGTAATTACTTACATACAGCTACTAACCAGTATACAGTAACACTACGTATATCGTCGCACAGATAGAAAAGTTAAAACATACAAGTTACAAGCTCATCAGTCCACGACTGCCGGCAACCCACAGCATATGCTGGTCCTGCCACTCTGAGTCATCGATTCTGGTAAGCGTGAGCTATCACGGGATGTGAACGATTAGGTGTTCGTGATCGCTTCTTTTAAACTTGATTAGACAACACGACTTGATATTTTTCCTTGTAATAGAAGGCTCATTATGATTTGCGTGTTAAATGATTTGTGATACGATTGAAGCAATCATTTCGTGTCCAACGGCGGTAATACGTCTGAGGGACGGACTTATTTAGGCTACTTTTACTCTTACCTCGTCCATTCCTTGCGGCATTGACAAGTAAATCTAACAAGGCAATGGTCCAATTGGATATGTCGAAACCAGCCTTGAATTTTTTTATGCTGGAAGAATACAACGAAAGAACTGCACTGCAAAAATTTTAGCTACCATGACGCACTGTAAGCATTTCTTTTAATTCTTCAAGTTATTCGTTCTTGTCGCACGAAGAACAGCTCATGAAGCGGTTTTTCTTACATAGCGCGCTATCGGTCGTGACAAAGAGAGCATAATGCCGCCCAGTAGTAATACCCTGATTGACGTGAGCGAATTTAGAGTACCTAAACCATACAAAAAGTTCACGTACCATTAATGTTTTGAATGAAAGGCAGTTCGTATTGTCAGTTCAATCGTTGCATTTTTAATTGTTAAAAAGGTGACGTGCAGAGGAAAATAAATCAAGGCAGTGTTTCGTGTTACATTAAACGATTTCCATGAGTCGTGGCTTTAATGTATTGAAATTAAATATTTCTTACACATATATCATTTTATAGCAATTCCTGTAATACAGTTCTTATGAAAATTTTTGAATAATGTATGTTTCAGTAACAATGAAACAGTTCTTTGCTTATTCCTCATAGTACTCACAAGAAAGCGAAGTGTCATTTGAATGACGAAAACAAACATTTTCTTTACACGAGGCTCAGCAGACGAAAGAAAAAACATTGCTTTCAGGCACGTCACAGTATTTACTACTTTTGCTTAGACAGAATTGCAGAGCAGTAAGAAATGGTCCTGGTCGCTGCTCTGCTTATTGTGCAGTTTCCGTAAAAATACTTTCCACAGTAGAAAAACTTCTTTATCGTGAATCACATTGGTTGTTTTGCGTGCAATATCAATTATGTCAACAGTCTTTTCGTTGTCTTCCTGAAAGACGGAAATGTCCAGTCCAAGGGTCCTAGAAAAGCAACGAATTAATTTCTGTAACTGGTTGGAAACAGTTTAGAATGAAATATTAAAAAATATTTTTTACTGTTTTTTCGGACTTTAATAGTAGATTATAAGATTTTTGCCACTAAACAGTCCTTTATTTTATTTTAGTCCTAGTAATTTTCAAATGTGTGTAAATTCCAAAGGGACCAAACTGTTCAGGTCACCGGTCCCTAGACTTACACACT
This sequence comes from Schistocerca piceifrons, assembly GCF_021461385.2. NCBI lineage: Eukaryota > Metazoa > Arthropoda > Insecta > Orthoptera > Acrididae > Schistocerca > Schistocerca piceifrons. The sequence continues at coordinate 680,253,833 of NC_060139.1, forward strand.
GCTGAAACTAACTTACGCTAAAAACAACACGCACGCACACACACACACACACACACACACACACACACACACACACACACACGCCCGAGGGAGGACTTGAACCTCCTGCGGGAAGTGCCGCGCAATCCGTGTCATGGCGTCTCAAACCGTGCGCCCACACCGCGCAGCTACCCCAGTATAAGTTAACTGAAGCTGAGGAAACAGTAACCCACTCATACTTATCACTGTCATTGTTCTATATGACTGTGTCATAGGATTAATCCATTTTACAACACTCGGTCTTTTTTCGTCTCGAAATGATAAAGAGTGGTCTACTCGCAGTTCTTTACGAAACCTGACTGCCCGGTGCTTGACACTGCAGATGTGGGGATAATAGTGTGCGTCGTCTTCATGTCAGCTATGAATTAATGGCATCTCCTTTCCATTTTTACTTGAAGTGAACTTAATTGTTTTGCGAATTCCTATAATTTCTCGAGTCTCCTTAACCAGATCGAAGAATACAGGAAATCAGCAATGTTCATCTCAATTGCAATTCGGAGGGCCCAATCTCGTAGATATCCATCGTCAACGGTCCTCTGCCTGTCGCAAGGTGCTCTACGTGGCTCATACTTCAGGAAAACTCCTCTAAAGAACTGTTGTTTACGTTATTTATGTAACTTTAGGGGTTTATGTTGGTCTCCAAAGAGGGAGTAACGGAGATTTGTGGCCATCCTGTGCAATAAATCTTTCGAATAGTTCTCCTTTTACAGTTTTAACGCGTATTTATTGCTTTTATTTACATAGTTCACGAACAGATTTACAAAGCAAAATCGGGTTTGCACAGTGGTTAACGTTAAGCGTTAATAATTACACTAATGCAAAGCAAGTGGCAAATATTATGAGTCTTAAATGAGTTGCGAATTCGAGTGAACTGTACAGGTGGACAAATGTTTCTGAGAAAGTATCAAAATTGAAATTCATCTCAGGAATTATGATGGCGCCCAGTTGTGCTTCCCGTTTACTGACCCGTCGTCAACCAAGGATATGTGCCTGCCATGTTGTGCATGCGCAGCCCGCTACGGCACCAGAAGAGGCATACACTACTGTAGCCGCCAGGCGAGCTACGAATTTGGCTCTTATCAACATTTTTTTTTAAATACTTGAGGTGCATCATAGCAGCTAAAATTTTGGTACTGTGTTTCTTTTGGTGTGTTCATTCTTCAGGGCATGTTTCGAATTGCCGGATTGGAGGATTCCCTTGTAAGTCTCAAATTGTCCCGACATTTCCTTTTGTTTTTGCATTCTATCAGTCACATTAATACGTGTCGCCCTTTTACGTGTGTGCTCACAGAGAATTAAAAAAAACTGCTGTTATTTTAGAATGAAATTTTCACTCTACAGCGGAGTGTGCGCTACTATGAAACTTCCTGGCAGATTAAAACTGTGTGCCGGACCGAGACTCGAACTCGGGACCTTTGCCTTTCGCGGTAGAGCACTTGCCCGCGAAAGGCAAAGGTCACGAGTTCAAGTCTGGGGTTATTCTGTTAGGATGGATAACATTTAACAGCTAGTAATTTTTTAATGTTCTGGTGAGAGTCGACGCCCATAACACGTTTACGGGAGCTTTTTTATTCTCATTTCGCGATCCGTTGCTCGATAGATAAAATTCCGTATGTGAGATCAGTGTCTCTCATCCGTTCAGCTGGAACAGATTACTATAACGACTGAAAAGCTCGTCAGCTCAAATTGGCTTTCCGCCAACCATACAGGCCTCCGAAATTGGCTGAAACTGATGATGATTGGTCAGATATTAGAAACTCACTATTTCGGAGTACCTGTCCTCTATGACGGTTACTGCACCGCTGTTTCGTTCTACACTGAACAGCCAAAGTAACTGATACAGGCATACGTATTTAACTACAGACATATAGAAACAGGCAGAATACGGCGCTGCTGCTGGCAACGCTTATATAAGACAACAAGTGTCAGGTGCAGTTGTTAGATCAGTTACAGCTGCTATAAAGGCCGGTTGTCCAGATATATGTGAGTTTTAATGTGGTGTTACAGTCGGCGCACGAACGGTGGGACAGAGCATCTCCGAGGTAGCGATGAAGTGGGAATTTTCCCGTACGACCATTTTATGAATTAACCGTGAATATCAGGAATCCCGTAAAACATCAGATCTCCAACATCGCTGCGGCCAGAAGAAGATCCTGCGAGAACGGGACAAAGACGACTGAAAAGAATCGTTCAACGTAACAGAAGTGCAACCCTTCTGAAAATTTCTGCAGATATCAGTGCTGGACCACCAGCAAGTGTCAGCTTGCGAACCACTCAATGAAACGTCATCCATGTGGGCTTTTGGAGCCGAAGGCCCACACGTGTACCCTTGATGACTGCACGATACAAAGCTTTACGCCTCGCCTGGCCCGTAAACACCAACATTGGACTCTTGGTGACTGGAAACATGTTGCCTCGTATCAACCGGATGGACATGTACGGTTATGGAGACAACTTCATGAATCTATGAACCCCGCATGTCAGCAGGGGACTGTTCAGGCTCGTGGAGGCTCTGTAATGGCATGGGGCGTGTGCAGTTGGAGTGATATGGGACCCTTGATACGTCTAGAAAAGACTCTGACAGGTGACTTTTACGTGCATTCCGACGGACTTGGGCAATTCCAGCAGGACAATGCGACACCCTTCCCGTCCAGAATTGTTACAGAGTGGCTCCAGGAGCACTCTGCTGAGTTTAAAAACTTCCGCTGGCCACCAAACTCCCCAGAAATAAACATTACTGAGAAAATTTGCGGTGCCTTGCAACGTGCTGCTCAGTAGGGATCTCCATTCCCTTGTACTCTTACGGATTTATGGGCAGCCCTGCAGGATTCATGGAGTCAGTTCCATCCAATACTATTTCAGACATTAGTCGAGTCCATGCCATCTCGTGTTGCGGCACTTCTGAGTGCTCGCGGGGGTCCTACACTACGTTCGGCAGGTGTGCCAGTTTTTTCCACTCTTCAGTATAAGTTACTCTGCTTTCAAAGCGGGACTTTCCCTCACTTTGCGCATAACAACACGCAAGTACTTTTCACCGAGGCAGAAAGACAAGGCCGTTTCGAGTCACCGGCTTTTACGGCACCCTGATAGGAAACAACAGATGCCACGAGCGCCACAGACGTGCCATGCCGTTTACTGCACTACAAACAAAGACCTCTGCTTACAGAGCTGGGATGCCACTCTGGAAAACTCGCACCGAAAACATTCGTGTATATAGGACACCCGCAGCGCGGAGTTGCAATTTCACTGTGAAGAGGCTGAACTGCAACAACAGAAGTACAAGTAAGTCTCTCAGACTCTGTCACTGGTGTAACGTTATTTGCGGGATGGATAGATGGCTCAGCTTGACGGAATTTGAAACCGAATTCTTTAGAGATGTTATAGCTTAAACACCCTCCAGCAAACCGCCGATAATGGCTGCCACTCCTGCTGGTGAAACGTCAGACAAGCCAAAAGGCCTTATGTCAACGAATGGCCAGGACAGCCTCAACAATTTCGTATCGAGGCCAGTAAAGAAATAAAGTTTTTCTGAGAACTCCATCTTCAATAGTTAGTAGCTTCATTTCATAATTAGCCATCATTATTGACGGTTTAGCGTTTACACCGATATGTCTTTCCCGTCGTAGCATAGTCAGCTTACTAGCGATGCCCCAGTCCAAGTCGGCTTGAACTACTCACCTGAACCGAACTGAGCCATGAGCTACTAATGCCTCGCAAGAGACGCCCTACCTGCGTTCATTAATGATACTTCATGTACGGTGCTTGAGATATCTTTCTACAAGCAATGTTAAAGTGAACCAAATAATAGCATGTAAAGAAAAGAAGCCAAGTTCTGTAAAGCAGATATCACGAATGCGATATTGAAGGGCCTGGGTTGTTAAGAAGAACAATGCAATGTTTCTCCGCTCAGGCATGCGTGTCTGAAGGAGCAGGCGCTGTGGCGACTACAGTCGCAGTTGCGAACACGAACAAACATCAGCTGTATAAGGGAATCCTGGAATCGAATCCGAATTTCCCGCTTAATACGAGTGGTCGACTTAACCGCTTTGGCTATCGATATACCACTCACGGCCAGACCCAAATCTCCGTATGTCCTGCGTCATAACTTGTACTCGCACACAGATTACGCAATTCCCGTACAAGGGAGGACATTTTGATCAAAATTCGCTCCCCAGTATAGGCGGAGAAATGCGGTATTGCAGTGTCTGTGTTTTTGAGAAAACTATGCAATGTTCATTCAGACATGCATACGGGCAGCGACTTTAATTAAAATATGCTCCCCTGTACAGGAATTACATAATGTGTGTCCGACCACAGGTTCTGACGCAGGAACGACGACAGAGGTGGTTCGACATGCACCTGATGGCAATAAAATGTTTACTACATCAGTTAGGTAACAAATATCTGTAGCTTACAAAAGCCTAATGAAAGTTAATAAATGTCCATTCGTGTGACTGGTATGCAATGTTTTGGAAGAAGAAGAAGAGGAAGAAGAAGAAGAAAGAGGAGATGAGGGAGGAACAAGATTGAGGTTTAACTCTCTGTCATGGACGAGTTTGTAAAAGACAAAGCACAAGCTGTGATTGGGGAGCGGGATAAGAAGGGAAATCGTTGGTGTCCTTTTCAAAGGAACCGTCCTGGCATTTGCCTTAAGTTATTGAGGGAAATCATATGCACACATTCCGTCTCGATAAGCCCAACGATACCGATCGACCACCGTGTCGTCCTCGGCCGACAGGCGTCACTGAATGCGGATATGAAGCGGCACGTGGTCAGCACACAGCTCGCCCGGTAGTTGCCAGTTTTCATGACGGGAGCCGCTACTTGTTAATCAAGTATCTCCTCCGTTGGCCTCATAAGGGCCAACAGCGCTGAACTCCGTAATCTGACGAGAACCACTGCGGTAAGGCAGTTGGTATATTGAGAGAAACCATATAAAACATCAGTATTGATGGCCAAGCCTGAATTCAAATCTTATGTCCTCCAGAATGCGAGTCCAGCTACTTGCCATTGCCCCTTCTCACTGGGTGAAACCTTCTCAGCTGGAACACTTCTACTTGGGCAAACAATAGTTTATTACTAATGTCTCCTCCATCGATAATTCACGGTATAATATGAGTTCTCAATTTGATGCTGCTGGGCTTGACTAACAATTTTTATCTTCCAGAACCAACAACTATGAAAGTCGCCGTGGTGATCGTGGTATGTGCTGTAGCTCTCAGCAGTGCGTACCCTTCTCCCGCGGTGAGTAGAGCAAAATCTTGTTTTTCTTGGCAGGAATGTATAAACTTTTTTGCCCAAATAATATAAGGTGCGATCAAAAGGTTTCCGTTTGAGGGTGTTACTGTAACGTACATGCAAAGTAGTGAGACTCCGATTAAAGGTATATAAGCATCGACACCTAGACAAGGAATCTGTGTAACATTCGTGTCTTTCTGACGTGCCTGTTGTAAATGCGATACCCCAAATGTGTCCAAACATTCTTTTCTTATGTGCCAGAGGACAAACATAGGTAGACAGCCATCGGAGAATGAAGAATGTGTGTGGGGAAGCATGTCTGTCGAAAAATGTCGTTGTAAAATAGTTGATAATGTGCTAGCAAAGGACCTCGACGCCATCTTCGGTCGCGTTCGACACATTATCCAACAGGAGTTAGGCCACCGTAAGGTCTGCACCCAGTGGATGTATCGGGCGTTGAATGCCGAAGAAACAGTAAACTGGATGGCTGTTTGCCTGAAGCATCTGACTCGTTTCAATGACACTACATCGCAAATGTCATAACGCAGAAGTTACGCCACCTCTACTGGGAGCCATCCACGAACCCGCCATATAGTCCTGATCTCTCTCCATGCGATTCAAGACGTTCAAGAGCCGATTCTGCCGGACGAGGAGGGGCAGCAGGTAGTTACGGACTCTTTCACGCAGCAGGGCACGTGAGCGTCGGTGGGACGATTGCCTCAGTAGTCACGGAGATTTTGCCGACTCGCATTCCGATTTTGGACTATACGGCAATGGAACGGAAACTTTTTTATAGCCCGCTTGTAACTTAGAATGTTAGAAATTTTCAATGTTTATCGGCTTTAAAACCCAACGAAAGTTATTTAGGTACCAATAGACACGCGAAACTTCCATGAACTCGCCTTATTCCTTCATTAATATGATTCTACGTATTTCCTATAACGAGACACGTTAATGCAGCCACAAATCGGAAGTTTTACTCGTTTTTAGGCTTTGCACAAACATATTTTTCGAGTACAGCACTCAGTATATTTTGGCACTAGCATATTGTTTGTGAGTGCGTGTTTCTACCAGGATTTGTATTTCGAAAGCTATGAAAGGTCAATAAAATAAAGCCAGGTTCCTTTGGCTAATATGCCTAAACGAAAATCCATCAGCAATGCCTCTTAATGATCTTCTCTTCCTATTTGTTCTCTAAATTTTCTTTCGTTTCCTGCTCCGTAGTAAGTGGCTAATAAGGAATTCGATTGCTGTGTAGTGATCTCAGTTTAATAAAAACTACTGCGCAAAAGCTTTGTCTGTTGAAACAAGTTTAGCTTTGGAAGGGAAATTTAACAGTACTAATAGAAGCGAGCCAGAAATATCAGTGACGCAGACTGCAGAAGAGAATATTTCGGTTTATTATTCCGTGAAGGTGCTCCTGTCTCATCCTTGCACTTCCCCGCGCTAATCGGAAGCCCACTGCCTTTTCGAAAGTGAATATTCCAGAGAACAACTCGGGACGTGCACACATTGTGGACGGTGTTAATTACTTGTGTTACGTCACTCAGGAACCGTACCGAGCGAAGTGGCGAAGTGGTTAGCACTCTGGTGTCGCATTCGTGAGGGCAATGGTTGAAACCCACCACCGGCCATTCCTAAATCGATTCAGGCAAATGCCGGGATGGTTCTCTTGAAAGGGCACGTCTGATTTCCATCCCTGTTCTTCCCTTCTCCGAACTTGTGCTCCGTCTCTATAAACCTCGCTGTCAACGGGACGTTAAACACTGATCTACTTCTCCCACAAACCGTCCATTTACGAAGTTAAGACATTTAGATAACTTGTCGCGAGACAAATCATCTGATTATCACATGATAGACCTTGCGGTACTGTTTAGTGATACTAAAAACTGTAGAATATGCACAGATGTGTAGCTGTGGCAAATCCCAAAATCCAAACTGGTAAGTGAACATACTCGTATGGAAGTGACCTTTCAATACAATTTTTACATCATAATAGGTACTGCTGATTGCTGCAGATGAGGAAGTGTAAGGGTAATGCACTGAAGAGCCAAGGAAACTAGCCGCGAGCACGCAGAAGTGCTGCAACATGACGTGGCATGAACACGACTAACGTCTGAAGTAGTGTTAGAGGGAATTGACGCCATGAATCCTGCAGAGCTGTCCATAAATCCATAAGAGTACGAGCGGGTGCAGATCTCTTCTGAAAAGCGCGTTGCAAGGCATCCCAGATGTGCTCAATAATATTCATGTCCGGGGGCTTTGCTGGCCAGCGGAAGTGTTTAAACTCCGAAGAGTGTTCCTAGACCAACTCTGTAGCAATTCTGGACGTTTGGGGTGTCGCACTGTCCTGCTGGAATTATCCAAGTCCATCGGAATGCTCAATGGACATGAATGCAGGTTATGCTTACGTATGTGCCACCTGTCAGAGTCTAATCTAGACATATCAGGGAGCCGATACCCCTCCAACTGCACACACCCCACGCCAATACAGTGTCTCCACCAGCTTGAACAGTCCCCTGCTGACATGCAGGGTCCATGAATTCATGAGATTGTCTCCAAACCTGTACACGTCCATCCGCTCGATACAATTTGAAACGAGACTCGACCGACCAGGCAACATGCTTCCAGTCATCAACAGTACAATGTCGGTGTTGATGGGCCCAGGCGAGGCGTAACGCTTTGTGTTCTGCAGTCACCAAGGGTACAAGAATAGACTTTCTGCACCGAAGGCCCAATCGATGATGTTTTGTTGAATGGTTCTCACGCTGACACTTGTTGTTGGCCCAGCATCTGTAGCAATTTGCGGAGGAGTTGTACCTCCGACACGTTAAGCGATTCTCTTCAGTCGTCGTTGGTCCCGTTTTTGCAGGATCTTTTTCCAGCCGCAGCGATGTCGTAGATTTGATGTTTTACCAGATTCCTAATTTTCACGGTACACTCGTGAAATTATCGTACGGGAAAATCCCCACTTCATCGCTACCTCGGAGACGATATGTCCCATCGCTCGTGCGTCGACTATAACATCATGTTCAAACTCACTTAAGTGTTGATAACCTGCCATTGTAGCAGCAGTAAGCGATCTGAGAACTGCGACAGATACATGTTATCTTACACAGGCGTTGACCGAGCGAAGTGGCGCAGTGGCTAGCACACTGGACTCGCGTTCGGGAGGACGACTGTTCAATCCCGCGTCTGACCATCCTGATTTAGGTTTTCCGTCATTTACCTAAATCGCTCCAGGCAAATGCCGGAATGGTTCCTTTGAAAGGGCACGGCCGACTTTCTTCCCCATCCTTACCTAATCCAATGAGACAGATGACCTCGCTGTTTGGTCTCTTCCCCCAAATAACCCCAACCCAAACATGGGCGTTGCCGACCGCAGCGCCGTATTCTGCCTGTTTACATATATCTGTATTTCAACGTGCATGGCTGTACCAGTTTCTTTGGCGCTTCAGTCTTTTTCCACAAAAGAAAAGAAAGAAAGAAGAAATCAGTGGGCGCCTCATACACACCATCCTCAGAGGAATGAGCCATTGAAGACGTGAAACTACTGACAAACTCAACAGAACGGCAAGAAAGACATGAAGCGTCAAGAGGAATTATGAATAATGCAGTGTAAATATTACACGTGAAATTCTGAAATACTTCGTTTATGTTCAAGTGCTTTTACCACAACATGTATTTCCTGTAGACACGATGTTTTGCCAATCGAAGTAATGGTGATGCCGTTCTCAAACTTGGTAGTAAAGAGGGGCAGCGGTTGACGCACACGGAAGTGTAACAGATTTCTAAAAACCGTGAAAACAGAGAATATACAAAATATTAAGTGAACTTTCATTTACGGTAAATTAAAACTATTCTGTAGTTGAGTGGTTAAGCTCCAGACTGCGGATCCGAATGACTGGCGTTGGGTCCCTGATCAGCCTGGGGATTTTTGTGCATGTCTTACCACGTGTTTCACCTCTGACAATATCTGCTGATGTGAAAAATACCGAGTTACTCCGTGGTTCGGAGTCCACGTCTAACTGTAGGTCGATCTACAACTGGCTAGATGTCAATTCAAAGATCACAGGAAGGCAAGGATCATCGTTGCTAACGCAACGTGATGTTCAGATCAGCCTTCGCGATAATTAAGGATTCACCATTTTTTACCAACAGGTTGTTGAATATTTTGAACACTGTTGTAGAAAAATGATAACACTTTTTCTTTTGTCATCACTCTTCTGACTGATTTGATGCGGCCTGTTACGAATTCGTCTCCTTTGCAAACCTCTTCATCTCAGCAGCACTTGACCCTACGTTCTCAATTACTTGCTGGACGAATTCCAGTCTCTGTCTTCCTCTACAGTTTTTTCCCTCTACACTTCCCTCTACTACCATGGAAGTTATTCCATGATATCTTCTTCTTATCAGTGTTTTCCATATATTCCTTTCCTCGCCGCTTCCTCGCAGAACCTCCTCATTGCTCACACGTCAGTCTACCCAAATTTCAACAGTCTTCTTTTGCACCACATTTCAAATGCTTCGATTATCTTCTTTCCTGGATTTCTGACAGTCCATGTTTCACTAGCATACAGTGCTGTGCTCCAAACATACATTCTCAGAAATTTCTTCTTCAAATTAGGGCCTATGTTTGATACTAGTAGATTTGTCTTGGTCACGAATGCACTTTTTTCCAGTACTAGTCTGCTTCTTATGTCCTCCTTGCTCCCTCCGTTATGGGTTATTTTGCTGCTAGAAGTAGTACATTTCCTTAATTTCATCTACTCCGTGATCACCTGTTCTGATACGTTTCTCGCTGATCTCATGTCTGCTACGTCTCACTGCTTTCATCTTTCTTCGATTTACTCTGAATCCACATTGTGCATTCATCAGATTGTTCATTCCATTCAGCAATTCTTCTTCACTTTCACTGAGGGTAGCAGTGCCATTAGCGAATCTTATCACTGATATGCTTTCACCTTGAATTTTAATGCCACTCTCGAACATTTATTTTGGCTCCGTCATTACTTCTTCGATGAACTGTATAAAGTAGATTGAACAGTAGGAGCGAAAGACTACATCCCTGTCCTACACAATTTTTAATCCGTTCTCTTCGTTCTTAGTCTTCCACTCTTATTGTTCCTTCTCGGTTCTTGTGCATATTGTATTTTTCCCGTGTTTCCCTAAAGCCTACCCCTAATTTTCTCAGAATTTCGGACATCTTCCACCATTTGACATTATCTAACGCTTTTTCCAAGTCGACAAATCCTATGAATGTCTCTTGAATTTTCTTTGGTGTCGCTTCCATTGTCAACCGCAAAGTCAGAACTGCCCTGCCTTTGCTTTTCATAAACCCAAACTGATCGTCACCTAACACATCGTCAGTTTTCTTTTCCATTTTTCTGTATATTATACTCGTCAATACCCTGGGTGTATGAGCTGTTAATCTGATTTTGCGATAATTCTGGCACTTGTTGGCTATCGAAATCTTCGGAATTTTGTGATGATATTTTTACGGAGGTCAGATGGTATGTCACCACACTCATACAATCTACACACAAACGTGGATAGTCATTTTGTTGCCACTTTCCCCAATGATTTTAGAAATTAGGATGGAATGTTGTCTATCCCTTCTGCCTTATTCGCCCTTAAGTGTTCCAAAACTCTTTTAAATTCTGGTTACGATACTGGATCCCATATCTCTTCTATGTCGACTACTGTTAACACTACAATAATCAATGATTTCTGTAAGACATGTGTTTCACTGTTCAATATTGCTGCATAATTTTTTCATGAAACGTACATGAATAATTACATTTGGGTAAGATGTACAAAAAGGACAGCTAGATGAAGCTTCAGTTTGTTCGTAGATTATTCTCGAATGGTGTATCTGGCAGACCACTCTCCATGAAAGATTGCCATCGGGCTTCAACCCTGGTATGGCTCATAGTTTTAATGTGTTAATACGCTCTAAGGCAAAAAAAGACGCACCGGGCAGGATTTATACAGGTTGGTCACAAACTGAAATGCAAAAAGGTATCGACGAAAAATGCAAAACTGTAAACTTTGCCGGCCGATGGATGAATGCGTGACGCTGCAGCGCAATTTCACCTAGCAGCATGCACGAATAGTAACCAGGGAACATGACAGTACTAGAACATAAAGTCTTTACGAATTCCATTCCGTGTAGTCAGCTAGACAATGATTATGCTTGCAAACAGGCGCGTGAACAATATACGCAGATTTCAGAATTTGAGAGAGAGTAAGTGTAGTCGGACTGAAAGAAGCTGGTTGGAGGACTCGGCGAATCGCTCGACGTTTCAGCAGGGGAGATGCCACTATTGAACGATGTTGGCAGAACTGAGTGAACCGTGGCCGAAGACAATGTCAAGAAGGAAGCGGTAGATCTAAAGAGAGGACAGAACGTGAGAACTGAGCAATCGCCAGGAAGGCACTCAGAGCGCCGGACTGATTATTATCATCGATCCGACGTGCAACTGGTGCTTCCCTTACCACAAGGGCTATTAACAGGCGTACGTTGACCTACGTACGCCAACAGGCCTTTCTGCAGTGATGTCGAGCCTAGAATGTCACGCACAATTGCTTTCAATGATGAGTTGCGCTTCGAACTGAGCCCCGACGACTAGCGAAGACGTGTCTTGAGACGCCAAGTGCAGCGGTGGGCTACGAACCTGGCTGTCGCTCGCCATGCGGTCCGAATACCAGGAGTGATCATTTGAGTGGCATTTCATTTCACAACAAGAACCCCTTTGGTTGTCATCCGCGACACCCTTACAGCATAGCAGTACGTCAACAATATTCTACGGCCCGTTTTGTTGCCTTTCGTGGCAGGCCATCCTGGGCATGCATTTCAGGAAGATAATGTCCGCCCGCACACGGCGAGAATTTCTACTGCTTGCCTTCGTGCTTGCCGAACCCTGTCACCCCAAATAAGAACTCTGGAGCATTATGGGCAGGGCTCTCCCCCAGCTCGGGATTTGGCATTCTAACGCGCTAAGTGGTCAGAATTTGGCACTGTATCACTCAAGAGGACATGCAACATATCATTCATTGTGCATTCGAATAACTGCTTGGCTAAGGGCCGCAGGTGACCCAACGCAATTGAGTAAATCAATAACTGATTTCCTCAATTTTTGAAGTTAGTTCCCTTGAATAAATCATCCAATTTTTCTGAAGTTGTAATCGTTTCTTTGTCTGTCCATGTACATCACATCTATGGATTTCCATCCCATTCGGACAAGTCCTTCGTGGTGCCTCGTTGTCTTTTTTTTTTTTTTTGTCTTGGAGTATATATTCAACCTAGCGTTCATTCTGCGTGCTACACAAGATTTCTGTACCATGACGTCTATGAGTCACATTATAGAAACGTGAAAATGTGGCATATGATGAATAGATATATTCTACATTATATCACCAAATGTTTTCTTTATTCTTAATGCATTAGAATTTATAATTGAATCATTTCAGTAATGCATTTCTAACGGTGAAACCTTATCTATCTAGTGTCTCAAGGTCGCATACGAGGCTTTTGGCTGGTAACTGAGCGGCAGTGTTCAGGGCGTCCTCATTTAATCGCACAGTGACCCAGGGGAAAACTGAGCCAGCACCCCTCAATAACGAGTCAGATGTTGAGCTCAGAAAGAGGTTGACGTGTTAATATTATACATTTTATAGCTTTGGGATTAAGGTTTCCACGCAAAAAGAAAAGTAACAGTGTGAAAGTATTGCGTGAAATGGTAGAAGTTTATTGGGATCACCTTTATTATTATTATTATTATTTATTTGTGCTTCATAGTTTTTACCAAACCGCTTGTCTATCTTACCTAAGTAATCCTTCAAGGTACAGAACGTTTTGCTTAATAGTTAATTTTTGATTGCCTTTTTAAAAAAATCGTTCTAGTAAACTCCTTGCTTAATTTATTGCACAGTTTTTTTACTTGTTAGAAAATGCTGTTTTCATTTCTATGTTTATTCGTTCTTGGTAAATGTCAGGTTCAGCCCAGATATTGTTCCGCAGTTAAGGACAGAGCTTCTGTGCAGAAATTATCAACGTTATTTTGGATGTGCACAACTCACTGGTACACGTACTCACATTGTGTGGTTAAAATCACCATTTTTTAACAGAGCCTTACAATAAACTGTACTGCTGTTTTTGGTTATTATTCTAGGCTCTTTTCTGTAGTTTGAAAACTGTGTTCATATTTTGTGCAATTGTTCCCCAGAAGAAAATTCCATAGATAAGAACTGAGTTTACACATGAATATTATGTACATCTGCATCCATACTCTTCAAACCAACGTAAAATGGATGGCAGAGGGTACTTCTCGTTGTATCAATTATTAGAACTTCTCTTTCACAACGTTCACTTTGGCGGGATGAGGTGGCTCTGACCCGCCTCCGATTTGGGCACTGTCTTCTAACGCACGACCCTCTACTCCTGTGAGGACCTCTCCAATACGTGATGCCTGGGGCATGCAAATCACTTTACGCCACTTTTTAAATGAGTGCATTTCGTTGGATGATAAGTGGGCGGAAGCAAATTTAGGTGGGGATCTGCCCTGATTATTAGATGATGATGAAGAAAATATGGTTAAGCTTTCAAATTTTATTACTGGACTCAGGCCTAAGCTTTTAGGCTGTAGTGTGTTGCAGACTGGTTGGCTCATCCTTACTGTAAGGCCGGCCGGTGTCGCCCAGTGGTTCTAGACGCTTCAGTCTGGAACCGCGCGACCGCTATCATCGCAGGTTCGAATCCTGCCTCGGGCATGGATGTATGTGATGTCGTTAGGTTAGTTCGGTTTAAGTAGTTCTAAGTTCTAGGGGACTGATGACCTCAGATATTATGTCCCATAGTGCTCAGAGCCGTTTGAACCATTTTGAACCTACTCTAAGACGGGTCGCACGAGAGATCTGTAAGAAATATCCTTTGTAGATTGATTGGATTTCTCCAGGCTTCCGCCTGCTTACCTAGCATATGTGAGCTATCACATCCCTACGAGTTACACGCAGATATTTACGAGGGCGTGCTGAAAATTGACGCCGCGTAATTTTTTATGTGAAAAGTCTTAAAGATTTTAGTTAAAACAAACGTTATTAACATTCTAACAGTTCACAAATTTGCAGCTTCTGGCATTGAAAGATTCCGAATTGTAGCGTATAATATGACTATGAAACACAGCTACGTCGGTGCGTGAGAAACATCGAGCTGTTATCCAGATCCGAAATCGAGTTTCGCCATACGTGGAGCAGCCTCTCCTTCAGCATGACAATGCCAGAGCACACACGAGAAAAGCAACGTCTGCAGCAATCCGACGCCCTGGGTTCACTGTCATCGATCGTCCACCGTACAGTACCCACTTGGCCCCATCCGATTTTCATCAGTTCTCAAAACTTAAAGAACACCTCCGAGGAATTCACTTGGACAGTTATGAAGCCGTGCAAGCAGAGGTGAGGCTGTGGCTCCGTCAACAAAGTCAAACATTCTGCAGTGACGGTATCAACAAACTGTTCAAATTACTTACGGGAATGTAGTCTGGTGACGTCGTCGACAACCGACGATGTTTAGACAGGAGCAGACCCTGCCACTTTCAAGGCAAAACTGCAGCAAGCAAGCGCTGTGCAAAAGAATTTAAAACCTCGGGAATGATAACACACACACACACACATACACACACACACACACACACACACACACACACACACACACACACACACACACACACAAACACACACACACTGTAAACACTAGCGCCATCGCAAACCAAAGGTAACCGACGTCAGAAGTTATCGATAGCGAAACAACTTGTTCATTCAGTTTCAACAGCTTCCTTAATAACACTATCCTAATAGTTAGATGTGCTTGCCAGAATTTCCGTCTACGGCCTTTTTACCTAACGCAGAGAGCATTTGGAACAAGATCTAATATTTTGCGGAATTTTGATGTAAAATGTGTTTGTCGATCACCATCTAAGATCAATGTCCATTTAGGTTCGGTAAAGGATGATTCCGGTTTGCATAAGGCAGGTATCCATCGTATTCCTCGTAGTTGTGGCAAGTCATATACTGATCACACTATGAGGAATGTGTGCATAAGCGGCACACATGCTCATAACAGCCGAGCAAACCCGCCGTTGCAGAACGTTGCCTTGGCACTGATCATCCTGTGGGACATAACAACACGGAGATTCTGGCATGCACTTCCAGCCCTTGGGACAGTGTAATTAAGGAAACTATTGAAATTAAATTACCAAGTAACCTTAGGAATAGAGAATGAGGTTTCTGTTTAAATTCTGCATGGAATCCTGCTCTCGCACTTGTCAGAAAACCGAGAGACAGGGCTTATGCTTCATCATCCGTTGATTGTTAATTTCACTATCGATAACTTCTGACGTCGGTCATCCTTGGTTTGTGACGGCGCTAGTGTTTCCTGTGTGTGTGTGTGTGTGTGTGTGTGTGTGTGTGTGTGTTTTATCATTACTGAGGTTTCAAATTCGCTTGCACAGTGCTTAATCGATGCAGTTTTGCCTTGAAAATGGCAGTGTGTGCTCCTGTCTAAACATCGTCATTTGTCGACAACGTCACCCGGATGCATTGCTATAAGTTATTTGAACATTATTTACGCCGAGAGAAACTAAGGTCTCACATCAATAAACTGATCTCTCGTTGCCAAAAATGCGTTCGTCGCCAGGGTGACCATGTTGATAATTAAATATGTAGACATGAAGGATGAAGATGTAGCTCTAATTAAAAAGCTTTTAGTATTCACATAAAAATACTGAGGCATTAATGTTCAGCACGCTTTCGTGTATGAATAGTTCGGTTCCAGTTGTGACTCGTTGATACTGTCGACAAAGAATGCTGATTTTTTTCGTTTTGTGAAGTGCAGAATTTTGTAATTAAACTGGCTGCTGCACACCGATGTCGAAACTGCGTGAATAACATGCTGACGGCATTCTGTTGCCAACTATTTTTGTGTGTTCAACCCACATCCGATGAGAATCAGTATTCATTCCTTCAAGTTTTGTGTCTGTTACGCAGTCTGTAGAGCTGCATCCACATTTAATTTAAGTAGTGTTCGTTATTTATTCCATTTTCTGATAAATTCCTTTGTGGCTTAGATGTTTTTCGCAGAAACCTCGGTAATCTACGTTTGAAAACAGTTCTCAGTGCTTTATTTCCATGGGTAGACTGTCAAAAAAGTTTTATAGCTGCATATTTCATCTCTTTTAGTGCAAAAGTTCATTCATTAAACGGCAGTGCAGATGAGCAGTGGTAATGTAGGTCTGTAGTGGTAATGCAGGCCAGTAGTAGTGTACCTGTGGATATCTCAGACACTGAAGCTGAGATGTACTGTTGATAGCAACTTTTATTAGAGAATAAATAATCTGTGAAGATGTGGTTAGTACTTAGAGCTGCTTAAAGAGATGCCTGCAAGACGTACGTATATGAAGCCCGCACATAATTCTTATTGCTCTCTGTTTCTGCCCAAGTGAGGAATTAACACAAAGTCTGATCCCATAAAGCATCCGTGAATGAAAAAATGCTAAATACACTGATGGAAAAAAATGACAGTGCGTAGAACGAGGTATGTGACACAGACGAAAGTTGGTAAGCGTGTTTCTACACCTGAAAGGTGAGTGTATTCAAATTTAGCGCCAATCACATAACATTTGCCCTTACGCCGCGACTTTGAGGATGCAAATGAGTTTAGCTTTAAATACAGATTATAACGGTCGTGAGTGTTAGTTACCTTTGAGATTGGACTTAGTGAATTGGTATTAGTCAAGAATGCCTTTAAAGCAACAAAGACGCCATTATCAACACGACACAGAGTTTGAACTAGGTCGTGTAATAGGACTACGAGAAGCTGGATGTTCCTTCTGTGATATTGTAGAAAGACTTGGTCTGAATGTAGCCACTGTATGACTGCTGGCAGCTGTGACCTCAAGAACGTACGGTCGCAAGAAGACCGGGCTCAGGACGGTAAGTGCACTACCGAGAGGTAAGACCATCGGATTTGGCGTATGGCTCTGGCGCAACGTACTGCATCTGCAGCAGAAGTTTCAGCTGCAGTTGGCACCACAGTGACACAACGAAGTCTTACAAATCAGTTACTTCAAGGACAGCTCCGAGCCAGACGCCCTGCAGGGAACATTTCACTGACCCCAAAGCACCGCCAGTTGCAAGGTCGGTTGTGCAAGTGAGAGCTTCATTGGAGCGCAGACTGGCGGTCTGTTATGTTTCCTGATGAAAGATGGATCTACCTTGGTGCCAGTGTTGGCCGTGTATTGGTTAGGAGGAGGAAAGTTGAGGACCTACACCTAGTCTGAGTGCGTGCTATACTGGAACTACGCCTGGAGTCATGGTATGAGGTGCGATTTCGAATGTCAGCAGGAGCACTGTCGTAGTTATGTCAGCAGGAGCACCCTGACCGCAAAATTGTACGTTAGTATGGTGATTCAACCTGTTGTGCTGACATTCACGAACAGCAATCTAGAGGCTGTTTTCCAGCAGGATAGCGCTCGTCCACATATATACCACTGTTGTAACACAACATAGTCTACGGAGTGTCCACATATTGCCTTGGCCCACTCGATCACCATATCTGTGTCCAAGCGAGCAAATGCTAGACATCATCATACGATAAACAGCATTAACTGCCCGAGCATTGATCAAGTGCAACAGTCATCTTGCAGCTGTGCAACTCAATGCATGCAAGTCTGGCGGTTACACCTGTTTTTACTGCACTTGCATTTCATATTTGCATTGGATTATCTTGCGTTTACATTAACTTGTGATCATGTAGTGTTAGTCACGTTAATATGTTACCTAGACTAATGTATTCCCGCAATTTCATTACTCTACATTAGTATTTTTTGGTGTTGCCACTTTTCCGTCGTTGTATATTATGCACTGACTTCTACATCTGCTGAGCTAGCAATTACTCTTATTAGCGCACACCTTGTTCCGCAGGAGGACCGTGGCGGGATTGATGTGAACGTGCACCGCGAAAAGGGCGTGGGCACGGTGCTGGACGCCCAAGGCCAAGGCAACATCTTCAGGAGCGACGACGGCAAGACAAGGGTAGACGTGCAAGGCCAGTACGAGCGAGTCATCAGAGGGCCCGCCCGCCACAGCAAGCCCAACTTCTCGGGGGGCATCACCTTCTCGCACAGGTTCTGAGCCCGCCTCGCCGCACCCCGCCGCCCGCCTGCACGACTTGCTGCCTCCAGAGAGAGAGCAGCACTGCGTCCCACGGTCGCTGCTCGTCGGCGCCCGACGTTTCTTCAGAAATGAACTCCGTGTGGATTGTTTCTCCCCATGAGTCTTCTGTTTGTTTCACGCCACCATTTCCTTTGCATTTGCATTTCCTTACATCTGAGACATTATTCAATAAACAGCATTTACCAAAATTCTTCATTTTTTTCTCTTCCTTGCTTGTAAGCATCCAGCGTAATGAAGTCAAGCTGTTCAACAGTTGCTGAAGTAATTTCCGAGGCGCCTCACAGGCGTATGTTCGAAACCTTACTGACTGCACTTTCACTTTTCGTCATTATTCGGCTTTTACGAACTGCTTCATGTAGTGTAGTGCACCTCACTTAATAATCAGATGTCCGCATCTCGTGGTCGTGCGGTAGCGTTCTCGCTTCCCACGCCCGGGTTTCGGGGTTCGATTCCCGGCGGGGTCAGGGATTTTCTCTGCCTCGTGATGGCTGGGTGTTGTGTGCTGTCCTTAGGTTAGTTAGGTTTAAGTAGTTCTAAGTTCTAGGGGACTGATGACCATAGATGTTAAGTCCCATAGTGCTCAGAGCCATTTGAACAATCTTTTGAATAATCAGATGTGCTTGAGGATCTAGATTGGGAAATGAGTCATTGGAAGTACGAGAGCGTGCTGAAAAGTTATGCTTCCGCGTTTTTTACGTGAAATCTCTGAAAGTATTTGAAACAAAATAAATATTTTTAACATTCCACATCTTTATTCTTTAAGCCTACATACAGGATGCCTATTATTGAACTAAATGAAAGAAAAATGTAAATTAGTTACAAACTACGGCGTGCACACACTTTATTCAACATGTAAACGTCACAACAGATATTCGGATTTAGGTTACGAAATGTTCGATATGATTGCCATCATTGGCGATGACGTGGCGCAGACGAATGCCAAAATTTTGCGTGACCCGCTAAAGTGTCGGAACATCGATACTGTCGATGACCTCCTGAATGGCTGTTATCAGCTCAGTAATTGGTTTTGGGGTTACTGCTGTACTCCTTGTCTTTAAAATTGTCCCCCAAAAAGAAGTTGCATGTGTTCAGAACCGGACAATATGGCGGCCAATTGAGGCCCAGGGCAGGGGCCTCTGGGTATCCCAGAGCCAGAAAGTGGTCCCCAAAGTGCTCATCCAGAACATCAAACACTCTCCTGCTTCGATGGAGACCAGCTCCGTCTTGTATGAACCACATCTTGCCGAAATCAGGGTCACTTTGCATAATGGGGATGCTATCGTCTTCCAAAACCTTCACGTATCTTTCGGTAGTCGCCGTCCCATCAAGGAGTATCGGACCGATTATTCCGTTACTGCACACTGCAAATGGTTCAAATGGCTCTGAGCACTATGGGACTTAACGTCTAAGGTCATCAGTGTAGTGTCGGCAGACTTGCCAACACTACGTACACTAATAGAAAGAGGCGGCCAAGATGCACGCGCTAACTCACGCAGGGTGGCGTGAGGTCTGAAACAGGATACGTAATGAATGCTATAAAGAAAAGTACGTAGCTGCTGGAATACTTAACTTTAATCCATCATTTGTATACAGCGTTCTTGATGATACAAGTGAGACTCTCTCTAGATAAATGCAATGTAATGCTAATGGCGCCTTGCTAGGTCGTAGCCATGGACTTAGCTGAAGGCTATTCTAACTAGCTGTTCTGCAAATGAGCGAGTCTTCGTCCGTGTAGTCGCTAGCAAAGTCGTCCGTACAACTGGGGCGAGTGCTAGTCCGTATCTCGAGACCTGCCTTGTGGTGGCGCTCGGTCTGCGATCACTGACAGTGGCGACACGCGGGTCCGACATGTACTAATGGACCGCGGCCGATTTAAAACTACCACCTAGCAAGTGTGGTGTGTGGCGGTGACACCACAATCAGTCCCCTAGAACTTAGAACTACTTAAATCTAACTAACCTAAGGACATCACACACATCCATGCCCGAGGCAGGATTCGAATCTGCGACCATAGCGGTCGCTCAGTTCCAGACTGTAGCGCCTAGAACCGCTCGGCCACCCCAGCCGGACTGGACACTGCAGACCACAATCACCCACTGAGGGTGAAGCGATTTCTCTATCGCGAAAAGCGGATTCTCAGGCCCCCAAATGCGCCAGTTTTGCTTATTGACGAACCCATCCATATAAAAGTGTGCTTTGTCACTAAAACAAACCGTACTAATTCTCATCGTGCCCCACCGCCAACCGTTTAGTTTGAATGTCCTAAAGCTAACCGTTCAGAAGGTATGACGATTTTATTTCACATAGTTCAATAAATGTCACCCTGTATTTATTTTCCAACGCAGTCACCCTGGCGACTAACACATTCTCCCAGTGAGAAACAAGTTCGCTGATATCGTCACTGTAGAGTGTTTGACATTGTTGACGGAGCCACAACCTCACTTCCGCGTGCAGCTATTGATCACTATCAAAGTGTCGTCGTCGATAGCGGTTTTTAAGTTTTGCAAACAGATGAAAATTGGATGGGGCCAAATTGGAAGTGTATGGAGGGTGATCCATGACAGTGAACCAAAGTCGTCGGCTTGTTGCAGACGTCGCAGCGCTCGTGTGGGTTCCGCCATTGTCATGCTGAAGGAGAGGTTGCTCCGTGTGTGGACGAGCTCTTAGAACTCGTGCTTTCATTTTTCTGAGGGTTTCGCAGTACAGCGACATAGTTACATTACACACCGCCATATTACACGTTACAATTTCGGAGTCCTCTAGGAGCCGACGGTTGCAACCCGCGCCATCGAAAGCGGAAAAGTCGACTTCGGAGCCATTACTTTTCAGCACGTCAACGTAGTAGATCACGTTTGCTAACTGGTCGGAAGAAGTGATGATGGAATAAAGAATATATAAAAATGCAGACGTACTTTAAATCTTCAGAAACTTTATCCTTCACGAAATATAGAAAATCAGTGTTCTATGACTAAAATATCAATACCAGTTGTAATCAACTCATAAAAAAACCTGTGTACAACAACTTGTGTGGATATTAAACGAAATGATTAGATTGCCCCAATACTAGGCAAAGCATGTGACTGACTTCTGTCTGTTGTTGGGACAGTGGAGAAATGTATTGTCTGCAAATGATTACAAAACCTTCGAGCGTCACATCGTAGAATATTGATTAAGTGCGTTGAGCCCAAACCCGATAGGACTGGTAAAATACACTGTGTGGACATGAAATGAAATGATTACATCTCCTCAGTACTAGGCAAAGCATGTGGCTGACTTCTGTCTGTTGTTGGGACACTGGAGAAATGTATTGTCTGCAAATGATTACAAAATCTTCGAGCTTCACGTCATAGAATACTGATTAAGTGCGTTTGGCCCAACTCCAATAGGACTGATAAGTTACATTGAACGTATAATAAGAGCGGCACAACGACTCAGGAGACAGTCACAGGAACGTTGAGAAACCAGAACTGGGAGACTCTTAAAAAAATGTCCCTCAAGAGTCTTCTTACAATGTTCCAAGGACCAGTACTAAATGAAGAATCTAGGAGTATACGACAGCCCCCGCTGTACAGCTCTCTGAAGGGCCGCGTAGACGAATTTAAACCGTTTACCTGTCACTCAGCCATTTAAATAGTCATCCTTCTCGTATTCCATAAGCGAACGGTACGGGAAGAAACCATAACATGTTGTACAATGTATTGTACCGTTCACCATACATTTCACAGCCGTTTGCGGAGAACAGGTATAGATGCAGAAAGTAGAGCTGTGAGTCAAAGGCAGTGTAAACTTACTAGGCGCGGTCTTATTGGGGAAATTGTGGGTCTTTCTCTTCGCCTGACTTGGGAGCCCCACGATCCAGTCGGTCTAAGCGACCTACTATCGAAATAAACTGCCTTTAACATCAGAATGTTGTCGAATATCTCTTCGCACGACACACACAAACTAATTTACTTCATTTAATCTTTCATACATGAAACTGTATTTGCTAACCCAAAACACAAAAGGTTTCGTTGTCATGGTCTTCAGTCGGAAAACTTCTTTCATGCGGCCCTTCACGATTGTCGATCTCGTAAAAGTCTCGTGATCTCTGCGTAACTATTGGAATCTGTATCCATCTGAATCTGCTTACTTTAACGTGGTCCTGGTCTTCACCTTCAATCTTTACTTCCCCCCCCCCCCCCCCACCTCCTTCCACTACCGAATTTAATGCAGGATGTTCAAAAAATGTGTCATAGAACTGAAAGTAAAGTGCCTACAATTATACCTGCATTTCCGGAAACCAATACCTGCTGAGGTGGTCCGTTTCACTGGTGGTGATTAAAATGTACTATTCTCTGGTGAAGATCGTCTTGCTGTTTATTGTGCGATGTGTTACCAGTGCTATTGGAGAACGTTACCCTTGCAGACAGAAACTACTGTGGTTTGTACACGATAGTCCACTACCTCGTATTTTAGCAACTCTGCGAGAGCAACTCACTGCAATCGATTCTTCGAGAAATCCGGTAGCATGCTCTCCCCGTTCACCGGACGTGAATCCGTTGGATTTATGGCTATGGGGACATCCAAAGGCACTGGTATATGCCCAACCCATCGACGATGTGCAAACGACACAGGAACCGGTGGTCAAGACATGTGACGCAAATCGGATGGCGCGTGAAGCACAACCGCCATCTTTAAAATCTGACAGCAGCGCTGTGCCACGGAACTGCCGGCAGATAAGATCGGGAAGACCCAAGAGAGATCCAACGCTAAGAATGGTTATGTTGACTTCGTATTTACAGCCGTAATTTGGCTAAAAAAAAACGATAGAATCAAAGACTTTCTGATTTTCCTTCGTAGGTACTTGGTCTAATGGCTCTGGCGGGCGCACGTTTACTGCGTTGTCTAGATTGTCTAGTGCCAAAATAAATAAATAAATCTTTTCAGTACTCTAACTATGAAGACTGTTCCACCGAATCGTCGAATCGGATTTTGGCACTATGAACATGTTGCTCTACCTTCTTTACAGTTTTATATACCTTCGTTGAATTCAGATTTGGTTTAAAATGCATGAGAGTAGCGTCCCTGTTTTTCATCGTTCGGTGTAGCTGAGCTGTGAGCCATACAGCGGGAGCCTTCCTCACTGCAGTTGGACGCAAAGGGAGTGTTTGTTTTTGAGAAGTGGGAGTTTGATAGTAATTTCGCGGATATTCGCCAACTGCAGCGAACACTCTAGTTATTTGCTGCTGTTGAATTTGCGGGAAATCCACTTTTAAACTATCAGTGCCTTAACGTCCCTCCAAGTTACAATGAGTGATTTGGTTTCTTGAAACCGGGCGAGTTATTGAGAGTTATTCATAAAGATAGACAAAATTTCATTAATTTTTTGTTCCTTAAAAAATCTCATTCCAAGACTTCTATTGCCATGTCACATTAGAAAGAGTGAATTGGCTTCAGTCTCTTCATAATTGTTGGTTATCGTGTGCCTACTTAATCATATCGACGGTTGTGAGGCATAGCAGACGGCTCTCCACTGTTATCTAGTGAACGTGGTTCGTGAGTTTTGACAGAGGACTTTGGTATCTGGAAGGGAGGTATTTTCAGAGACTGTGTTAGGGCTTGAGCGGAATACCTCGGTTGTTCACCGTGTGTGTGTGTGCCAAGGAAGTCTACCTTTTTGTCCGCAGCAATTACAACTGCCTTTATGACTGAATTTTTCTCGTCAATTCGCGCTGCAGCCTAAGGAAATGAGTCACACCTAAATTCAATAGTTTTTGCTAAACTACTCTTAAATGCATGAGTTGCACAACGCCAGGGCTGAAGTCCAATGTTTCACTAGATGCTATTCGTGATAGCGCCCCATGTACGTAGTTGAAAACTATGCCTCCGTGAGCATGTCGCTGACGAGCGTTTGTGCATTGGCGCTTGACTCTAAGGTAAGCCGGTTCGAATCCTGGCGGCGATGACAGTATTTGGCCGGCAAGGGGAGGAGGAATGGTGGCGTCAAGCTTCTGATCACGAGTGCCTAAGTCCAGCCTGAAATTCCAAACGTCCTCGCCGTGTGTCGTGCCGTGAGGGAATGTAACACCGTTGATGGTGACCCGATCATCGGACGGAGATGTTAAACTCGGCTGCTGCCTTGGTGTTATTCGAGAGGAGCAGGCTATGTGTCGGCATCGGATTTCACCTTCTTCTGATCATCATCCAACACAAATGTAACACTGCACTATACATTACATTCATCACTCTGGCCTACTCTCTACAAAGACACATGCGTCTCACCGCACACTTATCTATAAGGAAAGGATCCGATGTGCGCGAAAGAAAAACAGCCTTTCCGACAGGCAGCAGACACCAGTCATGGGATGTCCCATCCAACAATGCTATATGACATTTATGTTTTTACATTACTGCATTGAGGATTTTTCTTGCTACCATCTGAATGAGATAGAGCTGACCCTGGAAAGCTGTCGTCTCACGATATTCATACCAGCTTATGCCTAACCCTTCAGATTAAGTGGCAAGCTTTAGCACTCGTGATATGTTAATGATGAAGAATGGTCGTATGGCTGAAGAATAATTAGTACATACATTATCACATGAAAGAAACAACTTTTCTTTACGACACGCAACATTTTTTTTTTTTTTTTTCCCTGAGCACGGTTTCCTTCTGTAAGGATGTCCTCTTATATCACATAATTGTTATAGTATGGCCTTGATTTTGTATTCTTTTTGTTTCTATCTCTTAGGACACACAACTCTCACTATTTTTTGTTGATGGTTCTATGTGACGATATGATGTCCCACGACTGCAATAATTACTAAGAGGAGAGAAGAATACTTCAGCTACGCAAGCGGGTTGTTGTCAATACAATTTTCCATTAACGTGTCAACACCATCCAGTCTTCACCAAGGAATATTATACCGAAGTACACAGGTCGTGCATAGCTTTACTGTGTATACTATGACGAAACAAACCAAAATCAAAGATTAGTTTGGTTCACTATAACTTAAGTACACGAAAATACGCGAACTCTGCAGTCTGCTATAATATTCCAAGGTAACGCCAGAACATGGTGAAAGAAACATATGTGTACGATTCGTAACACGTAAGGAAATGCGTGAGAAATTTTCTACACATAATTGCTCTACAAACTTCGTAAGTAGCTACTACGAAAATTGGTTACCAAATTCCTGAGGAACTGCATTTACCTTCGAATAGGTCTTTGCTTATAAGTAGAGCGTTGTAAACTGTTCGGCATTGTTTTTCGCTGGCTATTTCTGGTATTGTGAGTGCCTGCTTGTACTTTGTCTTCTAGGAAATGATTTTTATCTGCATTATTTAGGACTGCTAACTTCTCCTTCAGCTACTGACTTATGCAGTATCTTTAGTTGCGCAGTAGAATAATTTTATTGCACATATTTAGTTGAGTTCTGTAACAAGTTTCAGCTAGTAACAGCGAATACCCTGTTCAAGAATCACAAGAGGAGGAGGTATACTTGGAAAAGGCCGGGAGATACGGGAAGATTTCAATTAGATTACATCATGGTCAGACAGAGATTCCGAAATCGGATACAGGATTGTAAGGTGTACCCAGGAGCAGATATAGACTCAGATCACAATATAGTAGTGAAGAAGAGTAGGCTGAAGTTCAAGACATTAGTCAGGAAGAATCAATACGCAAAGAAGTGGGATACGGAAGTACTAAGGAATGACGAGATACGTTTGAAGTTCTCTAACGCTATAGATACAGCAATAAGGAATAGCGCAGTAGGCAGTACAGTTGAAGAGGAATGGACATCTCTAAAAAGGGCCATCACAGAAGTTGGGAAGGAAAACATAGGTACAAAGAAGGTAGCTGCGAAGAAACCATGGGTAACAGAAGAAATACTTCAGTTGATTGATGAAAGGAGGAAGTACAAACATGTTCCGGGAAAAATCAGGAATACAGAAATACAAGTCGCTGAGGAATGAAATAAACAGGAAGTGCAGGGAAGCTAAGACGTAATGGCTGCAGGAAAAATGTGAAGACATCGAAAAAGATATGATTGTCGGAAGGACAGACTCAGCATACAGGAAAGTCAAAACAACCTTTGGTGACATTAAAAGCAACGGTGGTAACATTAAGAGTGCAACGGGAATTCCACTGTTAAATGCAGAGGAGAGAGCAGATAGGTGGAAAGAATACATTGAAAGCCTCTATGAGGGTGAAGATTTGTCTGATGTGATGGAAGAAGAAACAGGAGTCGATTTAGAAGACATAGGGGATCCAGTATTAGAATCGGAATTTAAAAGAGCTTTGGAGGACTTACGGTCAAATAAGGCAGAAGGGATAGATAACATTCCATCAGAATTTCTAAAATCATTGGGGTAAGTGGCAACAAAACGACAGTTCACGTTGGTGTGTAGAATATATGAGTCTGGCGATATACCATCTGACTTTCGGAAAAGCATCATCCACACAATTCCGAAGACGGCAAGAGCTGACAAGTGCGAGAACTATCGCACAATCAGCTTAACAGCTCATGCATCGAAGCTGCTTACAAGAATAATGTACAGAAGAATGGAAAAGAAAATTCAGAATGCGCTAGGTGACGATCAGTTTGGCTTTAGGAAAAGTAAAGGGACGAGAGAGGCAATTCTGACGTTACGGCTAATTATGGAAGCAAGGTTAAAGAAAAATCAAGACACTTTCATAGGATTTGTCGACCTGGAAAAAGCGTTCGACCATATAAAATGGTGCAAGCTGTTCGAGATTCTGAAAAAAGTAGGGGTAAGCTATAGGGAGAGACGGGTCATATGCAATATGTACAACAACCAATAATAAGAGGGAATAATAAGAGTGGACGATCAAGAACGAAGTGCTCGTATTAAGAAGGGTGTAAGACAAGGCTGTAGCCTTTCGCCCCTACTCTTCAATCTGTACATCGAGGAAGCAATGATGGAAATAAAAGAAAGGTCCAGGAGTGGAATTAAAATACAAGGTAAAAGGTTATCAATGATACGATTCGCTGATGACATTGCTATCCTGAGTGAAAGTGAAGAAGAATTAAATGATCTGCTGAACGGAATGAACAGTCTAATGAGTACACAGTATGGTTTGAAAGTAAATCGGAGAAAGACGAAGGTAATGAGAAGTAGTAGAAATGAGAACAGCGAGAAACTTAACATCAGGATTGATGGTCACGAAGTCAATGAAGTTAAGGAGTTCTGCTACCTAGGCAGTAAAATAACCAATGACGGACGGAGCAAGGAGGACATCAAAAGCAGACTCGCTATGGCAAAAAAGGCATTTCTGGACAAGAGAAGTCCACTAATATCAAATAACGGCCTTAATTTGAGGAAGAAATTTCTGAGGATGTACGTCTGGAGCACAGCATTGTATGGTAGTGAAACATGGACTGTGGGAAAACCGGAACAGAAGAGAATCGAAGCATTTGAGATGTGGTGCTATAGACGAATGTTGAAAATTAGGTGGACTGATAAGGTAAGGAATGAGGAGGTTCTACGCAGAATCGGAGAGGAAAGGAATATGTGGAAAACACTGATAAAGAGAAGGGACAGGATGATAGGACATCTGCTAAGACATGAGGGAATGACTTCCATGGTACTAGAGGGAGCTGTAGAGGGCAAAAACTGTAGAGGAAGACAGAGATTGGAATACGTCAAGCAAATAATTGAGGACGTAGGTTAGCACAGGAAAGGAATTCGTGGCGGGCCGCATCAAACCAGTCAGTAGACTGATGACCAAAAAAAAAAAAAAAAGAAGTTTTAGAAGGCGAACTCACTACCGAGAAGTCAGTTGTGCCACTCGGAATGTCAGCAAGACGTATCGATGATAAAAAAGGCGTCGGGACACCAGGCGAGTATTGCCACATACCGTCCGAATGAAGAGAGCAGAAACGCAAACGTCGCCGTGCTACACAAGAAGGCAGTGTAATGTAACACTTCGTAATGCTGTTTCGTCAAAAACTGACATTTTGAGTCCGTGGCTGTGTACAAAATAGAGGTTGATTCTTACATAGAACACCAACCAGCCACTTCTTACAGTGGTATTTATTTATTTAAATAGCGCCGTTACCGGTTTCGAGCCAACAGGTTCACATTCAGACGGCTAGTTCACGTTTTAAATTGGCTTTCGCCTTTTGTTTTCCCAGCTGATGAAATTTTCTTGGGCTAGTGGTGCCCCACAACCAGTAACCGAAACATCTTCTCTTTAATAATTTGTTTACATCACTTAAAATCGTTGTGAGATATAAAAGACATCATGTTTTGGCTGTAGAGCACCAACACCCCAAGGGATTTTCGTCAGTCGCGGAAACACAATGCGAAAGCTAAGGTAAAACGTGAACTATCCGTCTGAAGATGAACCTGTCGGTTCGAAACCGGTAACGGCGCTATTTAAATAACTAAATAGCATTGTAAAAATTGTCTGGCCGCTGCTATTTTCTATGTAAGAATGAACCCATATAAGACTTCGTAACTTCAGCTCCTGAGCGCCGCTGCAAAGTCAGACGTAGGCAGAAAGACACGAACTCGGCGATCCAGAATAATTACCGAAATACCAGAGGGAGGCAAAGAGCGCAAACGGGACCGATAAACGAGGGCAAATGTTTTCATACATCCAGAGCCAAAGAGTCATAAGCACATGGTCGGCCATTTAACTAACGATTCTTTCGGAGAACAAAGACATATTCACTCATGATGCCATTCTGTCTGTGTCGCTGGAACCAGAGAGAATGCGATCCGTAGAGATTCAGTCAAACTGCGACAAGCTGGTCGATGGTTGTCTGCTCTGCTACCTGCTCGCTGACTTCAACACCAAGAAGCAACAGCCTGATGCATATCGCAGCCGTGGTCTACCATTTTTGTGTAGTTGGGCATGACGCATGAGGAGAAGAGTGGTGTGCCGCCAGCCCTCCGTTTCGCGGATGATCTGGAAGCTGTCGCCTCCACACCTACCAGGTGTGACGAGTTCTCGCAGCCCCCTCGCTGTCTCGTTAACATCTGCTGCAGTCTTGGTCGATCCATGGTGGTTAACCAGGCCCCAGTCTTCGCGACAGCCGACATCTTCGACTACAGTTGGCTGTCCTGATCTGATGATCTGAGCATGCGACAGGCTGACTTCTAGGTGGGAGCCACACTGATAGTAGAACCTGTAGGTGCGCGTCGCCTTCCTGTCCCCCCATTGCTGCCACCACAACACGTGGTCATGGTGAACTGATCTGCACCGCGATATCATGTATCGCTGAAGAGTCATCAACACTTATTTGCGCCGCTTGCTTATGCTCGGAGGCCGACCGCCACCCTGAAGACACTTTATAAGTCTCTAAATTCAACAGGAGAAGTAAGTTAAATGTTATTGCAGCACCACTGTGTCACTAACCTTTCCGGGAGTAAACTCGAGCGTTCACCCACTCTCTGTGCCCACCCTTTTGTTCACAACGCGACCCAGGCTCTCTAGCTCGGAACAATTTTAAGGAATGTGTTCTTACGGGAAACAGTACTGGTGAAAACTAGAAAAATTAATGATGTAAAAGTATAGTGTAAAGAAATAGTTGTTGAGATGTGGGTTTTTTTCATTTATGTGAGAACGGTCGCTACTCAGTGATGTGATGTGACGTTAATTATTCATTTCTTAATCTGAACTTAGACCTCAGACTGTAATGCTAGTAGTAGTAGTATTAGTAGTAGTACCTTTATTTATTGGCATATCTCTTTTTAAAACGATATTACAACTTTAGATCAATTTAAAGTAAGCTAATTCGTATACACACATATTTTACGGAATTCTAGTTAGAGACAACCATTAGATTTACTCCTGGTATATAATACGTTTCTTACAAATAACTTATTAAATAATGTAATGCCGCACTGTTCACTCATATCTCACTATCAGTCACTGCACACACTATATATGCTGTGGTCTGACGCAACATTGACAACTGTCTCTTGCATCACTCGTTCCGTACTTATGATATTTAAATTGAACTAATATCAGAGTAACGTTAATGAATCTATGGAATGTTAACAAAGTAAACAATCAAATGGAGTGCTATTATTCTTGAGAAATGGCAGACACGGTTTACTCGTATGGTTTAGTCGTTGGTATTAACTGACAGGCACGCATAATGTACGAAATCCTCAACAACCCATTCCGTCTGAAAAAATGTCCAGCATGTTATTCCAGCGGCTACAGGTCATGGGACCATATGCAAGAAGGACAAGACACCTCGGTAGGTCTCCCACGGTTTGCAATTTGAATATGGAGGAACGAGATTTTGAAACCAATGTGTGAATAATTGGAGACGCTGAATTCGTAAACCACGCTCTAGCGTGGTCAGTTATGAATGAGTATCATTACTAAGTACCAATAGCCCACGAACACATACACCAGATGTGATGTTTGTAGACACCTGGTGCTCCCGCTCATGGGCTCTTAATGCTCAATGACGGTGCTCGTATAGAACTGACCACTCTACTAGAATGCAGTTTACGTATTCAGCATCTCCAGCTCTTCGCACACTTGTTTATCAGTATCATATTGTTCGAACACTCGCTTCTCTGTACACAACTGTGCGCAAGGAGCTAGTGCCGGAGAGCGTTCCAGACGTGTTCCATCGGGTTCAGATCAGCGAATATAGCGGGCACTTCATCAACGTGAGTTCGCAATCATGTTCGGAAAGCCACTGTTGCACGATTATGGCCTTGTTGTAGCACGGACTGATCTCCTGTTGGAAGACGTCATCGCCTTCGAGGAATAGTTATTGAGACATTGCGCAAATCGATAGGTCGCGCCACGCCCCAGACAAGCTTATCTTCTGTGTGCGGACAATGTGGCATGAGGCGGAAACTTGGTATCGGACGGCCGACGTGAGCGGTGGCGAGGACAGAGATCGCGGTAAGGAGCATGGGAGGAGCCAGTTTGACTTCGGCGTGCATGGTGGGCGCGGAACACCGTGATGTAGAACCTATGGTTCGTTGCCGACTTGTCTCCTGAACACGTTGGGCATGTTTCGAGAAGAACGTGGAGAAGATAACTGAGCAAATCGACGCGGGCTCACTCTGAGGGGAGCAATTGAGAAGAAGCCGTTTGCTGCACTGCCCAAGCTTCAGACAATACTGAGGCTTATTCTTCAGCTGACACCTCACAAGACCTTCTCGCTGAGCAGTCAGTCATAAGAAGTCCATTCCCCTTCCTGATTTGCATGGCTTTTCTTCCTGGGACCCGCTACTTCTCTGTGCTTACATACTGCCGGATCCCTCTGATTGAAGAATCGAAGGCGACCACAATCTTTGCTACCGACTGGACCTTATATGAGTTCATTCGGGTGTCTTTTAGTCTGCCTATCGGAGCGGCTGCGCTCTCCAGGTTGCTCGAATCGCTGATCTAAGTTCGTCTATAATTACATGGGTGACGTCGTGATGTACAGTGCGTCGTTTGCAGAACATTTGGAGTATTTGTGTCAGGTTTTGGAGGGTCTGCGGGAGTCATGTTTAGGCGCAAAGCCATCTACTGTTACTCTAGCGCATCGTTAATCTCCTTTTTGAGCTTTGGGACGCTGAGGGAGTCAGGATGGACCAGTCTAGAACTCCGGCCATTTACAGTTTTCACCCACCCAAGCCCGATTAATCGGCTTTCGTAAGTCCGTGCCCATGTTTACTGAGGCGGCAGCGTCTTCAGATCAGCTGCACAAAAAATGGGAGCCACTTGTATGGAACGAGAGCCAACAGGCAGCTTTTGACGCAGTAAAGACCACCTTGAGTAACGTCCCCGTGTTCGCGGCAAACGATTTCAGTCAACCATTCGTAGTTCTGATGGACGCCTCCAACTTGGGTGTGGTCGCCCTGTTGCTTAAGGAGCAGATTAGCGAGCACAGGCCCTTAGCGTACACACTGAGGTCTCTCTCTCCAGTAAGAAAAGAAATGTTCGACCTTCTTTTTGGGAGTGGGGGGAGGTGGGCTCATCAGTCTTCTGACAGGTTTGATGCGGCCCACCACGAATTCCTCTCCTGTGCCAACCTCTTCATCGCAGAGTAACCCTTGCAACCTACATCCTCAGTTATATGCTGGATGTATTCCAGTCTCTGCATTCCTCTACAGTTTTTGACCTCTACAGCTCCCTTTAGCACCATGGAAGACATTCCCTGTTGTCTTAACAGATGTTCTATCATTCTGTCCCTTCCGCTTGTCCATGTTTCACTAACATTCAATGCTGTGCTCCAGACGTACATTCTCAGAAATCTCTTCCTCAAATTAAGGCCTATGTTTGATACTAATAGATTTCTCTTGGCAAGAAATTCCCTTTTTGCCAGGGTTAATCTGCTTTCGATATCCTTCTTGCTCAGTCCGTCACTGATTATTTTACTGCCCACGTAGCAGAATTCCTTAAGTTCATCTACTTCGTGACCATCAATCCTGATGCTAAGTTTCTCGCTGTTTCCATTCCTGCTACTTCCCATTCCTTTCGTCTTCTCTCAGTCCATATTCTGTAGCCCGCATCTCGTGGTCGTGCGGTAGCGTTCTCGCTTCCCACGCCCGGGTTCCCGGGTTCGATTCCCGGCGGGGTCAGGGATTTTCTCTGCCTCGTGATGGCTGGGTGTTGTGTGTTGTCCTTAGGATAGTTAGGTACAAGTAGTTCTAAGTTCTAGGGGACTGATGACCATAGATGTTAAGTCCCATAGTGCTCAGAGCCATTTGAACCATTTAGCCAGCCATATTCTGTACTCATTAGATTGTTCACTCCATTCAGCATATCATATAATTCTTCTTCAGTTCCACTCAGAGTAGCAATGTCATCAGCGAATCGTATCATAGATAACTTTTCACCTTGAATTTTAATTCTACTCTTGAACCTTTAGTTTATTTCCATCATTGCTTCTTCGATGTACTGATCAAACAGGGGGGAGGGGGGAGGAGAAATAAACTGCATCCCTCTGATCATAGTATGAAAGCTTTCACGACCGGATGACATATCTTCTGGTAAACCTTCCGGGATGTAAGGTCGTGGTCCATGAAACTCTTCAGCTCCTAACGTTTCGTCCAGAGCGGCGCTGGACATCTTCAGAGGGGTGTTTCTCCTCCGGTGAGTCTTGCCGACTCGCCGGAGGAGAAACACCCTTCTGAAGATGTCCAGCGCCGCTCTGGACGAAACGTTAGGAGCTGAAGAGTTTCATGGACCACGACCTTACATCCCGGAAGGTTTACCAGAAGATAAGAAACTGCATCCCGGTTTTACAACGTTTTCAATCCGAGCACTTCGTTCTTGACCATCCACTACCATTATTGGCCCTTGCACATATTGTCTCCACTACAGTCTACTCCTATTTTGCTCATAATTTTGAACATCTTGCACCATTTTCCATTATCGAACGCTTTTTCCAGGTCGACAAATCCTATGAACGTGTTTTGATTTTTCTTTAGTCTTGCTTCCATTATAAACCGCAACGTCAGAACTGCCTGTCTGGTGCCTTTATATTTTCTTAAGTCAAACTGATCGTCATCTAGCACATCCTCAATTTTCTTTTCCATTCTTCTGTACCTTTTTCTTGTCAGCAACTTGGATGCATGAACTGTTAAGCTGATTGTGCGATAATTCTCGCATTTGTCAGCTTTTGCTGTCTTCGGAATTGTGTGGATGATATTTTTCCAAAAGTAAGATGGTACGTCGCTAGACTCATACATTCTACACACAACGTGAATAGTCGAATAGTCGTTTTGGGCCCACTTCTTCCAATGGTTTTAGAAATTCTGATGGAATGTTGTCCATCCCTACGACCTTATTTGATTTTAAGTCTTCCAAAACCCTTTTAAATTCTGATTCTCATACTGGCTCCCCTATCTCTTCTAAAACGAATCCTCTTTCTTCTTCTATCACATCTGACAAACCTTCCCGCTCATA
The DNA here is from genome assembly GCF_021461385.2 of Schistocerca piceifrons. NCBI lineage: Eukaryota > Metazoa > Arthropoda > Insecta > Orthoptera > Acrididae > Schistocerca > Schistocerca piceifrons. The sequence continues at coordinate 680,288,221 of NC_060139.1, forward strand.
AAGGCCTTCAGTGTACTGTTTCCACCTATCCGCTCTCTCCTCTGCATTTAATAGTGGAATTCAAGTTCCACTCTTAATCTTACAAGCCTTGCTATTTGTGTCACCCAAGGTTGTTTTGACTTGTCTGTATGCTGAGTCAGTCCTTCCGAAAATCATTTCTTTTTCGATTTCTTCATATTTTTCATACAAACATTTCGTCTTAGCTTTACTGCAGTTCCTATTTATTTACTTCCTCAGAGACTTGAATTTCTGTATTCTTGAATTTCCCTAAACATTTTTTTACTTCCTTTTTTCATCGAGCAACTGAAGTATTTCTTCTGTTACCCATTATTTATTTGCTCTTTGTACCTATGTTTTTCTTTCCAACTTCTGTGATTTCCCTTTTAAAAGAGGTCCATTCCTCTTCAACTGCCGGCCCTTGTGGCCGAGCGGTTCTAGGCGCTTCAGTCCGCAACCGCGCTGCTACTACTGTCGCAGGTTCGAATCCTGCCTCGGGCATGAATGTGTGTGATGTCCTGAGATTATTTAGGTTTACGTAGTTCTAAGTCTAGGGGACTGATGACCTCAGATGTTAAGTCCCATAGTGCTTAGAGCCATCTGAACCAACCTCTTCAACTGTACTGCCTACTGAACTATTCCTTACTGCGGTATCTACAGCCTTAGAGAACTTCAAGCCTATCTCGTCATTCCTTAGTGCTTCCGTTTCCAACTTCTTTGCGTATTGATTCTTCCTGAGTGATCTCTTAAAATTCAGCCTACTTTTTATCACTACTACATTGTGATCTGAGTCTATATCTGCTCCTGGGTACGCCTTACAATCCAATATCTGATTTCGGAATCTCTCTCTGACTATGATGTAATCTTCCCGTATCACCACCCCTTTTCCAAGTATACCTCCACCTCTTGTGACTCCTGAACAGAGTCTCGCTATTACTTGCTGAAGTTTATACAGATCACGATTTGTCTTTCTCCTCTCCAAGCCCACGTTCTCCTGTAACCTTCTCTTCGACTTCTTGCCGTACAACTTCATTCCTGTCCCCCATAACTATTAGATTTTTCATCTCCCTTTATGTACTGTATTACCCTTCCAATATCTTCATAATCTTTTCCTAACTCTTCATCTTCAGCTAGTAACGTGAGCATGTATACCTGAGCTATCGTTGTCGGTGTTGGTTTGTTGTCGATTCTAACAAGAACAACCCCATCACTGAACTGTTCACTGTAACACACTCTTTGCCCTACTTTCCTATACATAACGAATCCTACACACGTTATACCATATTCTGCTTCTGTTGGTATTATCATATACTCGTCTGACCATAAATCCTTGTCTTCTTTCCATTTAACTTCACTGACCCCTACTATATGTAGATTGAGCCTTTGCATTTTCAGAATTTTTAGCTTACATACCACATTCAAGTTTCTGAAATTCCACGCCCGAACTCGTAGAACGTTATCCTACATGCGACCTACGAGTTTGAAGCTCTGCTCTAGTATTCGACACTGAGAAATTCAAATACTATCTCAAACCTCGTGAATTTACGCTAGAGATGGATAATCAGACTCTCAGCTACACTAGGGGCATTGTGCTTTGGGCCGTGGACACAACCGTCTCCCAGTTCTCCGAGATACACGTAATGGGGCAATATAACGCCGTGGATATATATATAACCTGAGCAGGATGTTCAAGGAAGAGGAAGAGTGCCGTCTTACGGGTGGCCTCAGGGAGGCGGGAGAGATGGTGAATGTCATGCTCACTGGAAATCTGTTGGAAAACCTCTGCCTGCGATGCTGGTACCAGCGGTCTTTAAATACTATCACAGTTCGGATATGGGTGGGCACCTAGGTATATAGAAGACTGTCCATAAGAGCTGGGAATCCCTGACCTGGCCAACGCTGCATCTTGGTGTACGGAAAATGGTAAATCAGTGTTACGAGTGTAAGGTGGCCAAATTGGCATCTGATGTCTGCAGGGGATTGCTTCAAGCAACTTTGGTGAAGAGGCTAATGGATAATCTCTTCGTTTACACAGGTCCTCTGCCTTGTACCCAAGGTGGGCAGCCGTTATTTTGTGGTAGTGAACAGGTTTTCTATGTTTAGCTGGTTGGTACCCACTGGGAGGTTATGGCAAAGCTTCAGATATCTGACCAGAATCTTTTTACCTTGTTCTTGCCCCCGAGAGTTATCGTTTGTGGTAATGCCTCAGCGTTTGTATTGTTCTGAAAGTCCTGTTTCCTGTCAGGATTGAAATGCATCACCACGGCACGTTACTACCCCCAACACTCCTTTGCCAAACAGGTTAATTGGATTATATTTCACGTACTCGTTAAAGCCTGTACTATGGTAAGTGAGCGGGGTTCACCTTATGAGAAAGGATTTTTGTATAGATATCGACCGTGTGTACCTGAATGGTGGCAAATCAGACTTACACCCACTCTGTAATGACAATGATCCGTCAAGCAATTTCGAAATGCAATTACACGTCAGGATGGACCAAAAGCAACACTGAAGATGCTACCAATTTGATAATAATACGGTCGCCAGCCTAATTAGTTTCTTCCCTGTACAAGTTGGTAGATATTCATGCAAAACAACAAGTAGTAACATTGCATAATATAGTAAAATTTTAGAATCAGAAAATCTATTGAACTGATAGTTTCACGTTCTGTACTGATATGGAAATACCATGAGTGCATACCACTACACTACAATGTATACTACAAAACTTTATACTGTCTATCAATCTGATTAAAATCGGGCATAGGTTACCCTAGAAATATCACTTTCGTGCCACACACAAAATGTCAATCTTGATTAAGATAAAACACTGATAAATTTTGACTTTTATATAGGCTTTAACTTTTGCTGGTCAAACCAATTTAGAACACTTCAGAATTCAAATGAATAAAAAGGGAGGGGGAGGGGGACCCTTAAACTGTTATGATCACTGTATTAAAAAAAATTATTAATGAATTTATTATGCGTTCAAGATTTCCAGTATATAAGTTACTACTCTTTTCATCTTATTTACTGCTCATTTAAATACCTTTATATCTGTCTCGAAATAATAAACTTCATTACTATATCAATACTAAAGTTATCTTTCGACTTCGTTAGACCTTCGTTATTCATTTACTGGTTCATTAACAAAACATTTCTTTAAACACCATTCTAACATAGTTAGGTCTGCAAATAATCATTATTAACACAAATTTTAAATTTTCATTTCGGAACACTCGGAATGCACAACATTTGGAAAGCACCCTATCTAGGTTAGTTGTGAGGATAATTAAATGATGGGAAAGTTCTCGTAAAATTTAGGTTATTATTGCACAGTTCACTCTCTGATCCATACGAATACAGTACTAAAAGTTTCAACCTGCTAGTATCGATGCGGCGGTTGGCGAGCGGCAAGACGGCGAGGCACAGAGCACACATACAACCACAGCTATGGCTCTTGACGTATCGGCACTTTAATTCTTCTTAGCGCCGCAATACTTTTCCCTTTAGTGCCTATGTAATTTTGCCATGCTGTGTGGCGTTGGAACTGCATACCCGAGGCTCAGTGAAGCTACGTCTTCCAGGAGAGCCTCCTCGCTGCAGAAGGTGTTGCTCAAACCAGTGCCAAACTCCAACTACTACTGAGCCCGTAGTGCCGTGCAGTGCCCGCGTGCATTTTCCCGCGCTCGCCTGCCATCCACCTTTTACCGCTCCCTGACAGACCGGGTATTCACCCGAGGTATTGCATTCTAAATATCCTAACACATTGCCTACGTATGGGCCAGACGCACAGTTACAATTTTAAACATCTTACAACAGTTCCAAAATTTGTTACATTTCAATTCTATCACAATATTACTTGACATTTGACATAAACATTAATATTCACATTAAAACTTGTTTACAGTTTTCTTAACACAATGGCATGAAACAAAAAAGAAATGAAATCAGAACATGAATTACACAAGTTTATCGAAAAATCAGAAGAAAAAATATTATTTATATGTACAATAGTACAGCGTCGTTGTTGTTACAACCGGCAACCCTCATGTTCGGATATTCCCTCAATTCGCCCTTGTCCAACATCTGATCGATCCAGGACCTCCTGCCCAACGAGATTAGCCCGGAAATCATCAAGAACAACACGCGCAGGGTTAAGGTCGCTATCTAGGGCACACAAAAGGGAAGCAGTGCAGTAAAACAACAGTTGTTGTCTGGGGAATATTGGTATCGAGACATGCTTCTTGTAAGGGACTTTGCTGGTAGGGCCGAGGCGGGAAAGACATCGGAAAGGGTGTCACCCCGTTATGTGGGGGCAACGCAAGATCGAGACGAGAAATCAGAACTTTTGCCTTTCGTAGGCAAGTGCTCTGTCGACTGAGCCATCCACACACGACTTAACGACTCGTCCTCACATGTTTACAGAATTTTCCGAGTTAGAATTTCGATCCGGCAGACAGTTTTAATTTGCCAGTAAGTTTCGTGTCTGCCCACAGTCCCAGGTTGCGGGTAAGCCATGCCTCCACGGTATCCTTTTTCCAGGGATGCTAGTCCTGCAAGTTTCGCAGAAGATTTTCTGTGAAGTTTGGAAGCTAGGAGACGAGGTTCCGGCGGAAGTAATTCAGCTATAAGATTTGATGATAATACATTCCTCAGTGAATATGAGCAAAAATTATAGAACTTACTGATTGAAAAGAGCAGTTTAATGAGCGCAAGGCACCAAAAAAATAACGCAATGGGAAGTATTAGAAGTGAATAAGCAACAAATTTAATGACAACATTAGTTATCACATGGTATATGATGAGAAGGAAGTGTAACAAACGCATTACGGGTAAAGCAACGAAAGAAGGTATTCCTCGGTAAAAGAAATCTGCTATTTTCAAACAAATGCATTAATTTGAGGAAGGTATTTCTGCGAATCTGTGTTTGGAGCCCTGTTTTAATCTGCCGGGAAGTCTCATATCTGCACACACTGCAGAGAGGAAAATTCATTCCGTGGAATTAATCTTCGCTCTCTGGAGTTTACTTTACGGTTTTTGCATTGATGTATAGTCTGCGTGCTAAGAAAAAGAGACTGAAGTAGTATGATAATTTGTAAACAGGTATCACTTGTTGCTTGAGACAGACACGTCGAATAGACATGAAGGCCGAACGATGTAAAGCGACACTAAATGAAACGAGCATGGAAGGGCGATAATACAGAAGGTGAATGGTCGACTACGGTTTATATATAGAATTTTAGATAAGTGTAGCTGGTGAAGGTGACATATTTTTAAGAAATGCTCGTCTGTTGGGAATTGCCACCGGGCCGGATTAAAGGAGGACATTGAAGCAGTTCAGAGGTGTGCTGCTAGATACATTACCGGCATGACGGTTCAATCAACACACGAGTCTTAAAGAGGTCCATCGTCAACTTGATTCGGAATTCCTGGATGGGAAACGAAGTTCTATTTGGAAACATTACTGAAAAAATTTAGAAAATAGGCGTTTGCAACTGACTGCATAACGATTCGAACGCCGCCAGCGTACGTTTCGCATAAGGACCCTGAAGACAAGACAAGAAAAATTAGGGCTCGTCAGAGGCATATAGATGGTTGTTTTTACCCTCGCCCATTTCCTAACGGAGCCAACGGCTTTGCCGCAGTGGTAACACCGGTTCCCGTCAGATCACCGAAATTAAGCGCTGTAGGGCTGGGCTAGCACTTGGATGGGTGACCATCCAGTCTGCCGAGCGCTGTTGGCAAGCGGGGTGTACTCAGCCCTTGTCAGGCAAACTGAGGAGCTACTTGATTGAAAAGTAGCGGCTCCGGTCTCGGAAACTGACGTACGGCCGGGAGAGCGGTATGCTGACCACATGCCCATCCGTGTCCGCATCCAGTGACGCCTATGAGCTGAGGATGAGATTGACAGGCGGTCAGTACCGTTGGGTCTTCAGGGCCTGTTCGGGAGGAGTTTTTAGCTTTGCTAACGGAACATGAAAGAAAAGATTTGTAATGGTACAAGATACGCTCCGCCATACACCATGCTGTAAATGGAAAGCTAAGGCTGACACAGTCTTGGTCTTACTAATTTATTTATCAAAAATACATATTTATTTACATCCTTATTTACATAAATAACAAAATAACACTTAAATGCTCAACATCGGTGTAAGAGAAATGAAATAGAGCTTTAAAAGAGCAAGAGTCCGGCTGTGTGTGTGTGGCACGCTGTGCAGCTGCTTTCTCATCCGCTCACTTGCCCGGGAAGCTGTGCTGGACGTTGATGTAGCCGCCCTTGGAGGCGGGCCCGGCGGCCGGCCCGTTGTGCACGCGGCCGTAGCTGACGCCGGCGCCCACCCTGGTGTTGCCGTCCTTGCTGGTCCACACGCCGTCCGCCCGGCCGTGCACCATGGTGCCGATGCGCCGGTCGCGGCTGATGCCGCCGTCCACGCTGCCCGACAAGTGGCTCTCCTGCCGCTTCGGCGGGTTCTCCACCCTCGACACGAAGCGCCGCTCCCGCACCACGGAGTCCTAGAATAATGAAGACAATTAAGAAGCCACCCAATTGTCTCCTCTGACTCCTACAGCAATGAACGAGACCAAGAAGCTATCTACTTGTTTTTTTGAATATTCCGACGTCTAGCTAGAGGAGGGTGGGGAGGAGAGATAGAAAGAAAGAGGGGGAGGAGGAGATGTATATCGAGACGGGGCAGTAGGGGAGGGTGGGGGGACAGGGGGTGATGGATACGGAGAGGAAACAGGAGAAGATGGACAAAGAGATGGGGCACATGGAAATAGGGAGATAGGACACGAAGACGACGTGAAGGTGGTGCAGGAGATACGGATATAGGGAGAGGGAAGCAGGATGACATGGACAGAGGAGGACCAGGAGAGAAGGAGGAAGGAGGTGATGGACAGGGAATTGGAAGGAGGATGAGGTAGACAGAGAGGGGGAAGATGAGAGGGACAAAGAGAGAGTGGAGGAGGTTAAGGGCAGAGACAGGGGAGAGGGAATGAGATGAGCACAGGGAGGAGAAGAGGGAATTGTCATAGACAAGGGTAATGTACGTAGGAAAGTGGAGAGCAGAGCATAGATAATGGGGAAACTGATGGACAACGAGACTGGGGTGGAAGAAACGGGCACACGTGGTGAGGATATGGAGAGGGGGTGCAGCAGGAGGTGATGGGCAGATGGAGTGAGGACAGGAGGAGATGCACAGACAAGGAGAGTGGAGGAAGGAGGACATAGTGGGTGGGAGGAGGAGTTGGACAGGTGGAGAGAGGAGGTGGGGGTGGACAGAGAAATAGAGGAGGAGGAAATGAACAGAGATGAGGCAGAAAGGAAGAGAGGGGGAAGAGAGTGAGATGGAAAGAGAGAGGGGGCACGAGGATGTGTGTGCAACATACGTGCCGAAGGTACAGGTGCCGTAAATGTACACTCGAGAAGCTATGGAGCAGCAGCTAGTATGTAGATAACGAAGCATGCAAGGTCGGTGAGGAGCTAATAGAAACAGATATTCAACTCATAAGTCGCAGGAGTAATGAGGAGGAGGAGGAGGAGATTAGTGTTTAACGTCCCGTCGACAACGAGGTCATTAGAGACGGAGCGCAAGCTCGGGTGAGGGAAGGATGGGGAAGGAAATCGGTCGTGCCCTTTCAAAGGAACCATCCCGGCATTTGCCTGAAGCGATTTAGGGAAATCACGGAAAACCTAAATCAGGATGGCCGGAGACGGGATTGAACCAACGTCCTCCCGAATGCAAGTCCAGTGTGCTAACCACTGCACCACCTCGCTCGGTCGCAGGAGTAATGAAGCAAGTGAAGAAAAGATATATGACTAGGAATACAAATGTAAGGATAACGCATACCGTTGCTTTAGTAGAAAGGAGTCTAGTCCGTTTTTCAGTCCATTTATCTTCTCACACAAGAATGTACCACTGCTACATGGGTTTTCTTCTCGAATCTATGTGCCAAATGTGTCGATGGTTGTTTAGCTTCACTAATTTCTTTGAAGTGATAGTCACCCCAATGTTCAGTAGGATTTTGTGGCGTATTTTTGGTCGCGCCTGCATGTGAAAGCTGGAACGCTCCTCATCCTGGATCGCATGAGGATCGCTTGCAGCTGGCTGCTGAAGCATCGAACAGGATTCAAAAAGCACAGACGAGTTGCAGGTATCGCCAAACAGCGTTCATTTGCTTATTTTGCTGTTTCCTCCCAATTATTTTGCAATTTAGTCTTCGTCAGCAGTGAAAATTTGTTTCATTGGAAATGAAGCATAACCAGAATATCAAACGGGGGTATGGCCCGGGCCACTGAGTGTGAGGAGAAACCCATAAGATTCTTTCAGTGCTGCGCTTAAGGCCTTTCGTACTCTGGTGATTGTGTCTCAGTGAATGTGGCGCCACGCGATTGTTCAATACGAGGTATGATATCTTTCCGATAGTGTTTTTACTGAGTGTGACTACCCACTTCTTCAGGCCAATGAAGCACTCGGCTTGAATTCGTACTTTTCTGGCTGAACTTAGACGAGTTGCTGTCATGAAACATTTGAAATTACATGTACATTTTCAGTAATACGTCCGACTAGAAGATAAAGTAATAAAAATACCTTCGTTCCTTTTACCATTAGAGCAGTATAATTAAGTGTACAATGCGACTCAATTTAGAGTCAAGAACGTTATCAAGAACGGTCGAAGTAGCTAAAGAACAACAGTTTCAAGATTCATAGACGACGTAGCCCTCTTGGCCGAAAGCCGAATACCAAAACACACGTAGGAGAGGCCTAGGAACAATCATTAGCTACTATCATTTGAGTAACAGATAGCTGATAATTAAATAGCTATGTCAAGTTACTGTGGTTCATGGTGTGGGTTCCTGTAGTCATGTCCTAGTTCATGAACCACGGGCAACGTATGAGTGGCCAAGTAAGTGGTCCCGACAGTCGGGATACCAGTTACTTTGGAATAAGGCTGGGCATCTCGGACATATTCTGAGTCGTGGTCACAATGAAATGGGGAGCTATTAATATCAATGGGGGCTACTCTGGGAAGAAGGTAGAGCTGGCAGAGGCTGCAAGTAAGATGGGGCTGGACGTTTTAGCTGTTAGTGACATTCGGGTAAGGGGTGAGAAAGAAGAGGTAGTGGGAGAATACAAGGTCTATCTGTCAGGAGTCAAAGCAGGAATAGCACAATGGGGTGTAGGGCTTTACATCAGGAAAGAAATGGAACCCAGCGTAGTTGCAATAAGGTATGTAAACGAACGACTGATATGGATAGATCTGACAGTGTCTAGCAAGAAAATTAGGATTGTGTCAGTATATTCGCATTGTGAAGGGACAGATCAAGATAAGATGGATAGTTTTTATGAGGCACTCAATGATGTAGTTGTTAGAGTAAAGGACAAGGACAGTGTTCGGCTCATGGGTGATTTTGACGCCAGGATTGGAAATCAAACAGAAGGGTATGAAAAGGTTATGGGTAAATTTGGAGAGGATATGGAGGCCAACAGGAACGGGAAACAACTGTTGGATTTCTGTGCCAGTATGGGCTTAGTAATCACAAACTCCTTTTTTAAACATAAGAACGTTCACCGGTATACTTTGGAAGGCAGGGGAACCAGATCTGTCATTGACTATATAATAACAGATCAGGAATTCAGGAAGGCTGTGAGGGACACACGTGTATTCAGGGGATTCTTTGATGACACTGATCATTATTTAATCTGCAGTGAAATTGGGATTGTGAGGCCGAAAGTGCAGGAAGTCAGGTCCATATGTAGGAGGATAAGAGTGGAGAAACTCCAGGATAAGGAAATCAGGCACAAGTACATAACAGCGATCTCAGAAAGGTACCAGTTAGTTTAATGTAGTCAATTACAGTCATTGGAAAAGGAATGGACAAGGTACAGGGACACAGTACTAGAAGTGGCTAAAGAATGTCTTGGAACAGTAGTTTGTAAAAGTAGGATGAAGCAAACAGCTTGGTGGAATGATACAGTCAAGGCAGCCTGTAAAAGGAAAAAGAAGGCGTATCAAAAATTGCTACATACCAGAACCCAGGTAGACAGAGAAAGTTATGTTGAAGAAAAAAACAAAGCCAAACAGATAATTGCAGCATCCGAGAAGAACTCGTGGGAAGACTTTGGAAAAAGGTTGGAGACTATGGGTCAAGCTGCTGGAAAACCATTCTGGAGTGTAATTAGCAGTCTTCGAAAGGGAGGTAAGAAGGAAATGACAAGCATTTTGGACAGGTCAGGAAAACTGCTGGTGAATCCGGTGGATGCCTTGGGCAGATGGAGGGAATATTTTGAAGAGTTGCTCAATGTAGGTGAAAATGCGATCAGTAATGTTTCAGAATTCGAGGTAGAATGGGATAGGAATGATGATGGAAATAGGATCACATTTGAGGAAGTGGAAAAAATGGTCAATAGATTGCAGTGCAATAAAGCGACTGGGGTGGATGAAATTAAGTCGGAACTCATCAAATACAGTGGAATGTCAGGTCTTAAATGGCTACACAGGATAATTGAAATGGCCTGGGAGTCGGGACAGGTTCCATCAGACTGGACAAAAGCAGTAATCACACCAATCTTTAAACATGGAAACAGAAAAGATTGTAACAACTACAGAGGTATCTCTTTAATCAGTGTTGTGGGTAAAATCTTTTCAGGTATTGTTGAAAGGAAAGTGCGAGTATTAGTTGAAGACCAATTGGATGAAAATCAGTGTGGGTTTAGGCCTCTTAGAGGTTGTCAGGACCAGATCTTTAGCTTACGGCAAATAATGGAGAAGTGTTATGAGTGGAACAGGGAATTGTATCTATGCTTTATAGATCTAGAAAAGGCATATGACCGGGTTCCTAGGAGGAAGTTATTGTCTGTTCTACGAGATTATGGAATAGGAGGCAAACTTTTGCAAGCAATTAAAAGTCTTTACATGGATAGTCAGGCAGCAGTTAGAGTTGACGGTAAATTGAGTTCATGGTTCAGAGTGGTTTCAGGGGTAAGACAAGGCTGCAACCTGTCTCCACTCTTGTTCATTTTATTTATGGATCATATGTTGAAAACAATAGACTGGCTGTGTGAGATTAAGATATGTGAACACAAAATAAGCAGTCTTGCATATGCGGATGACTTAGTTGTGATGGCAGATTCGATTGAAAGTTTGCAAAGTAATATTTCAGAGCTAGATCAGAAATGTAAGGACTATGGTATGAAGATTAGCATCTCCAAAACGAAAGTAATGTCAGTGGGAAAGAAATATAAACGGATTGAGTGCCAAATAGGAGGAACAAAGTTAGAACAGGTGGACGGTTTCAAGTACTTAGGATGCATATTCTCACTGGATGGCAACATAGTGAAAGAACTGGAAGCGAGGTGTAGCAAAGCTAATGCAGTGAGCGCTCAGCTACGATCTACTCTCTTCTGCAAGAAGGAAGTCAGTACCAAGACTAAGTTATCTGTGCATCGTTCAATCTTTCGACCAACTTTCTTGTATGGGAGCGAAAGCTGGGTGGATTCAGGTTACCTTATCAACAAGGTTGAGGTTACGGATATGAAAGTAGCTAGGATGATTGCAGGTACTAGTAGATGGGAACAATGGCAGGAGGGTGTCCACAATGAGGAAATCAAAGAAAAACTGGGAATGAAATCTATAGATCTAGCAGTCAGGGCGAACAGGCTTAGATGGTGGGGTCATGTTACACGCATGGGAGAAGCAAGGTTACCCAAGAGACTCATGGATTCAGCAGTAGAGGGTAAGAGGAGTCGGGGCAGACCGAGGAGAAGGTACCTGGATTCGGTTAAGAATGATTTTGAAGTAATAGGTTTAACATCAGAAGATGCACCAATGTTAGAACTGAATAGGGGATCATGGAGGAATTGTATAGGGGGGGCTATGCTCCAGACTGAACGCTGAAAGGCATAATCAGTCTTAAATGATGATGATGATGATGATGATGATGTCAAGTTACTGGTGCTGGTATGAGAATCAAGTATCATATGAAGGACTGCCATGTGCCAGCTTGGTTACTAGGTTTATCAGAACGGTGAAAGACCAGGCAAAATGAAAATAGGTACTATCACTTTGCCGCTTCCTTTTAAAAAACTCTGAGACGCCTTCTAGGTAAAACTATCTCTCTGATAGGACAGATCACAACGGAAAATGTTTCAACACTGACCCCAAAAATCCTTACAAAGACGTCTGGCATTATCCATATGTTTTGGTAGTCAGTTCAAAAATCAGGATCAGGCTATACATCGCAAACTGTCTCTTCCTACTCAAGATTCAACCCGTCTGCTTCCAATACCAAAGAGTTTTACTAATCTCGCCTACGCAGGCACCCTCACGAAACATTCAATGATAAATGCGTCCGCACTCGCCACACTGGAGAACGGTAAAGTTCCGACGTCTACATACCTCTTCCACTTGAGCGGAACAAATGACAGCGAAGACGCTGATGAGGAGAAGAGCCAAAGTCGTCCTCATTGTGTGGTGTGTTTAGCGGGGCTGCGACTGGTCCAGCTGTCAGTCTGGAACAGAGGAGACAGAGAGCATTAGAAGCTACATAGTTTCATAATACATGATTATTGACGACATCGATATTTAATGTATGTTCGGACACATTTTCGTCACATTTGAAGCTGTTTTAAACAATTGCTTAGAAATCACTTACGCTGGTCATAATAAAGTTACACTGAGATACCACCACAATCAGCTACATTTCTTTCACGACTTTTGCCATTAAATAAAGTTCTTCCTGTCTGATGGCAATAATTTGCAGATGTAACTTTTACAAGAACAGTTCTACACGAAAGAAGTTTACTCCCACCTAAACATTAAATAGTACAGAAGCAATCAAATTCCTACTAACGACCCTTTTGTACATCAACCCCCCCCCTCCCCCCCAAGTCAAAACTGCAGTAAATATTCAGAATAGTTTAGTGCTTTTTATACACTAATACTACGAGGCCTTCCTAAAAGTTCAGTAAAACTGTATATTTGTATACCATTGGAAATCTTTATAAATCTACTCCATTTTTATTTATGAAAATAAAACATAAATGTATTTCAACTACTATGCAATTCAGATGTCAGAAACATTTCTTGACATCTTTGAGATAAAAGGAAGTTACAAAATTGATATATGGATGTGTGCTGGAATTAGGCTCCCTGAGTCTTTTCTGGGCAGCAGAACAAGAGTACTTTCCAAGCGTATTATTATCAGCCGTCAGAGCTAAGCTATAGATGATCCGACTGAATACATTTTGCTTTTTAAAGTCATTCTACTTATTCGAAATTATCTATCTAAACAGCCAGAGAAGATCTTTCAACTAATGTCTCCATTTTTCAGGCAATCCTTCTGTCGCCATTACTTTGGCTGATCACCTTGAGGTCTAAAAGCGCTTTTTGTGTTTGTAGTACACATTCTTTGGACCTGTTAATTCTGAACTCCTTCCATCGCTTCCATCCTTCACCCTCCTAGTCTTGATCTATTTCGCACATGCCCACCAATCCGCAGTAAGGGTTTTTCACTTTACATCTTGCATTTGCAGTCTTCTTCCTCTTGCATTATTTGTAGAATTAATTAACAATGTACTTTTGATGTATCGTATTCCAATTCGACCCTAGACAACTTCCGTATAGGATGTTCCAATCCTTCCCGAGACGACTCCCTTCTAGTTTCGACAGCATCAACACTTGTCTTCTACATTGAGACTTTCTTCAGTATCAGTAGTATTTTCATCTTTCCATTTACTTTTCTTCACTTTATTCTGAATCATTCTCTAGACAACACCCTTATAGCATATTCCAGTTCTTCCTCAAACAACTCCCTTCTAGTTTCCAAAGTATCAACGTTCTGCAATATCAAGTGCAACAACTTATTCTCAGTCAGTTCACCTTTCAGCAGTTTGAAGTCCATGGCAGTCGATGTTTTATGAAGATGATCCATTAGACTGTGTTTTTTAAATACAAGCGAACCTTTTTTGGAGTACCTAATTTTTATTACTATGCCAAGTACAATTTCTTTCATCTTCTCGTCCCACTCGCCGGAAAATGAAACTACGTTCTTTGTAACGTAATAGCATTATTCTCAACAGCATAAAAATTTTAAAAAGACATTTATAATTTCTCCAGGCTCTACACTATTACCTCTTCCGGTAAAGTCTGCTTACACAAAGAAAGAAACAGCAAAGATTCGTCTAATCCTGCGCTCCACTGCAGAGGCAGCGCGAGAAGGATCGATGGGCAAGCAGAGTGTTACAAGAGCCTATGTATTGGCTAGCTTTCGCCTCAGGTTTACTACGCAGTAGTGACCTAGACAATCGCTTGCTTGGGGATTTGTAGTGCTATACAGACGAATGTTGAACATTAGGTGGGTTGATAAGGTGTGCAATGAGGAGGTTATACGCAGAATCGGTGAGGAAAAGAATATATGGAAAACGCTGACAAGAAGAAATAACTTGATGGTAGTACATCTGTTAAGACAGCACGGAATAAATTAATGGTACTAGAGAGAGCTGTAGAGGGTACGATCTGTAGATGTAGACAGAAAGTAGAATACATCGGGCAAATAATTGAGGACATAGGTTACAAATTCTGCTCTGAGATGAAGAGGTTGGCACAAGAGAGGAATTCGTGGCGGGCCGCATCAAATCAGATCAAAAGACTGATGACTACAGAAACGGACAAACGATCTGTCTGCGCAGAGCGAGCACTTACCTCGTACAGTGCGTGTGTGCGTGCGCTGTGCCTGTGGTACAGTGCAGACGACGGCCGCTGGCCCGCTATTTAACGGCTGTGGCCTGGCCGTAGGTGCATCCCCTCCGAGGGCACGTCGTACTCTCTGGTGCTTTCTGTGTGACGCCGCCAGCGCTGAGACCTCCCGGAACATTGCGTCATCAACCGAGCAGCGGTCGGGCCCTCTGGTTCTCGAGGCGGGCATTCGTTACGAAATTGTGCGTCTCACACACCAATGAAACGAGTATTAAGCAAGTTGTCATAGTGTGGTTTCCACAAATTGGAGATATGTCGTTGGCCGATGATAGTGTGCGGCATCTTATTGTCACTGAAGAACTAAGGTCGCCATTAGAACAAATGCATTTTTTATATGTGGTTGGCCTGCCTTGTCATACAGCACACATTTATCTATAGGAAGAATCAGTTATCGATGTGAGAAATGTTGCTTTAATTACATTAACTTAATATATTATGAGATATGAAAGTCACGTACAGCAAAAAGAATATTGGTGCGGAGTTTGTCATAAAAGAAACAGAACTGTTCGTATTATTAGGCAACTGTTATTCGTGGCGGAGTAGTGTTTGCACTGTCTGCTTACGGCTAGCAAATTTCTTCAGAGTAGATCAGTTCAGTATCACACATGAGCAGTTTTCTACAGACGTTCCCTTTGTCCTCCTAAAGCCAAAATAGCTGCGGAGCTCCTGACCAGCGTCTCGTACAGCATTATGTAGAAATGTTGTTTAGTGTTAGTAACGAATGCAAACGTGTGCAGAATAAAAGTGCAAATTTGTAAGGAACCTCCACTAAACGAATTTTTTGTAATCACACAAATTTGCTGCAAACAGTCTCATGTATACTGATTCAGAGCTAATACACGATATATTCTAGTGTAACGCAACAACACTTCTGTGGTAACCAGGCGTCGCTATAATAGATGTTTAGTCTACTTCCAGCTGGTTCAAATGGTTCAAATGGCTCTGAGCACTATGGGACTCAACTGCTGAGGTTATTAGTCCCCTAGAACTTAGAACTAGTTAAACCTAACTAACCTAAGGACATCACAAACATCCATGCCCGAGGCAGGATTCGAACCTGCGACCGTAGCGGTCTTGCGGTTCCGGACTGCAGCGCCTTTAACCGCACGGCCACTTCGGCCGGCTTACTTCCAGCTGTTCCCGAATACGAGACTGTGGGCAGAACTAACGTAAGCAGTTGTGTTAGTCTTCTATCT
This sequence comes from Schistocerca piceifrons, assembly GCF_021461385.2. Classification (NCBI taxonomy): domain Eukaryota; kingdom Metazoa; phylum Arthropoda; class Insecta; order Orthoptera; family Acrididae; genus Schistocerca; species Schistocerca piceifrons. The sequence goes on from NC_060139.1 coordinate 680,304,174, forward strand.
TTTCTGTTCAGTTCTTCGACTTCCGAGAATTAACAGAGCAGCATGAGAGCTGCATTTTCGGACTCAAGACCACAACAAGACATACCGGGTCTCGAACAGATCGTATAGTGAGGGGCACAGTGTTTCTGTGATGACAGTACACCGTAACTTATTAAGTACGAATGTCTTCATGTTCAACTTCGTGCTAGATAAAAACTAAGTGCCAACCGAGACTCGAATTTGGGATTCTTGCCTTTGGAGATGAGACACCGGTGGAAGTAAAGCTGCGAGGAGAGGTCGAGAGTTACGTTTGAGTAGCTCAGTCGCAAAAAAAAAACCTGTAGAGCACTTATCCACGTAGGCAAAGGCCTCGAGCTAGAGTCTCGATCGGGCACATAGTTTTAATCTGTGAGGAAGGTTCATCTCAGCACACACGACGTTGCAGCGTGAAAATTTCATTCTTTCATGTTAACATGTATAGTACACACTCTAGATTTTTTCTCCTTTGAAAACAACCAGTGAGCCATAGCAAAGTCTTCCTAAATTTAGTCGTAGTTTTTTACAAAAAATGGGAAAGGAGTACTATATTAAACCTCCTGTCGTCACAGACGTCATTGGAGAAGGTACTCGTTCAGTTTGGACAGTTCTGGATAACGAGGTAAGACGTGATCCGGAAAGATTTCATGCCCCTCAAATACCACTGTGCCACTTCACTCGCTGAGGACGATATTAACTGCGACCTTCACTGATGAATGACGTTTACGATAGTCCCTCCATCTGCAAATTTCCCTGTGGAAATTACGCCTGCCTCGTGTCAGAGAGGGGTAGCAGGTAAACCGGTTGTAATGAATAACATTTATTTTGTGAGCGTTGTTTGCAGCTATATGAATAAGTTGCATTATTCACTCAAACTGTGCTGCCTGTGCTTGTAGCTTGTAGGTTATTGTTTGGATTTCAGCAAGGAGCTATCGATATTCAATTTAGAACCACTCATGACAGCGCAGCAGTCTTACATGCTTAAATGTCTACGATAAACATTGTTCGTCTGTCACTGTTATTTTACATGTATTCATATCGTAACAAATAGTTAACAGCATATAGTCATTGTTTAAAATCGTGGTTCTGCCAAGAATGTACTACTTTTCTCAAAAGTCAAATTTTTGTTTAAATTTTGGGTTTAATTTGTGGTGAAGGCTTGCAGACTCGGCTGAAGTGAAACTGAAGCAGTAGGTAGTGCAGAGTGCTATGGTACGAGACGGCGAGGCAGACTGCCTGCCAACTTATAAGATTGTTATTCTCAGTTCTGTGTGTGAAAACTTGTAGTTAGTTCGTCACCTTCGGCATGTTGAATGTCATCCACTTAACGATTGCTCTGTGAAGACACGTTAGCTACGTCAAGCTTCGTTTCTTCTTCCTGTTTTGTTATACGTATTTCACAGGAACGCATTACTAGGTTCAATGCCACTGTCCGCTGAATATTCTAATCTTGCGTGCTGTGCCCAAAGATTCTTAAATATATGTAGTATATACGAATTTATTCTCGAACTGAATGAAAAATATGTGTAAAAAACGAATACAACAATTTTTCTTGTGGATATACCATCAATTATGGTGTCAATGTCTGTAGCAATAGAGAGAAAAAAGTAGAAGTATTTAAAGATTTCTTTAAATAAATGGTAATTGAGATTTCCATTAGAAATACAGAGCGTTAACGATGGAAATAATGTCATTCCAGGATGTTGTCTTGTGGACAACTGTATTCCAACCTTTTCTGTATAGACACCTTGATTCGCTCTCATCCAGTTCTGTGAAATACGTCTCCTCCTTTACGGAATTGCTGCTCAGAAGAAGAAGACCTTAACACCGGAACATGGCTTTTATTATTCTCCTTCTTAAGAAAAGAGACAGACAAGACAAACAAAACTGTAAACATATCAGCCTATTCTCCGTAGCGTACAAGAAATTCTCTACAATTATCAGCAGCCAAGTCGAAAAAGAGATCTAATTTCAATCAGTTAAACGGACGATCAGCTTTTATACGTGAGTATAGGTCAATGTATCACATGAGAGTCGTGAACTAACTACAGAACATTGTTTTTGACTGAAACGTACACAAAAACCCTTAAGGAAGAAGGCACTGATTCACTCTAAACACATCAGTGCTATACCTTCCATTACATTTCACCAGTTAGCGGACATCACGTAACTGAATGAAGAAACAAGCTGCTTTTCCCAGTAGCCCTAAATAAAGTTTTCAGTGGAAAGTAAGAAGAAAGACGTTTTAACTGATCTTCTACCTTGGTGTTGGCGGTGATGCTGTGTTGCTTGCCTCCAGTGCAGATAAACTTAAAATTGTGCAAGTTTGAAAGTAATGAAAGACAGCTTTAAAATAAATTATAAGCTCGAAAAGAATATAGTACAAATGAACACTGAATAATTTGGTCGCTTACTGTGTTTAGCAAAATCGAAGACAAATGTTGGAATGTGATGATGAGACGCAAGGAGAGGACAGTAAAAATAGCCTGGAACGTTTTTAGTTAACTGAATGAAGTCTTGCTTTACGATCACTAAGTCTGGAAAGGGAGGTTTAAAGCCTCTATTTTGCCTTCATCTAGTGAGACAGGGACCTTTAATGCAAAAAGGGATTCAAATGTTAGTACTGCTCAGCGAGCAGTGGAGAGATGTGCATTGACAATTACTGGGAGAGACAGGGAAATAAGCGGATGGATCAGGGAACTGAGTGGAGTACAAGATTGTATACGTAGTGCAAATTGAACTGAGATTTTTTTCTACGTAGTGCAAATTAAATGGAGATTTTGTAAGGCTTATTATTTCGTAATTGTGATGTGATTAAATTATTACCATTAGGGTCAGATAACGAACGAAGCCGGTAATCATCTAAAACATATCGCAACTGTTATTTTAATGAATAATGTGTTATAATTTTCGAACAGTTGCTTTGTGTCTCTGTAGATACTATGTCTGCCCCTATAAAAATGGAGATAGGCGAGACATGTAGTCGGATACTAGGCGTACCATGAAAGTTCTTTGCTGAATTCAAAGAGAATATGGATGAAACATATCAGAAAATGTGAAATTAATGGCAAACTGCTCATAATTATACCCGTAATAAGAAAGCGATTGGGGGGGGGGGGGAGACATTGTCAATTCAGCGTTACGTGCAAGTGCATATATATATATATATATATATATATATATATATATATATATATATATATATATATATCACCTGTGTCATTCCGAACTGAGTACATTCGTACGTTTATCTTTACTAAGCAGTATTGAGTTCGCTTAGCAAGGTCGTAATGGTCCTATCACTTCCTAAGTTCAATGTAAAGAAAGTTTCTGATATGGAATTTTTTATTGCCTTGATCGCGCATAGGTACTCCTGATTAATAGTTTCGATAGGACTAAGGTGCCATCTTTGTATTCACACTGTACTGGTTATGAACTCATGCTCTGCGATAAAAGGAACTTTATTTCCTTAATAAAGAGAGAGTAGGACATTAAAAATGTAACTGTGACATCATAACAAGCGCCCCATGTGCCTGGCTTGGCTGCCGGCTGTATTTCATGTAGCTACGTACAATCAGTATGTAGTGCTGCGCGGGGTAACCGCCCTGCCACGGTTCGCGCGGCTCTCACCGTCAGAAGTTCGAGTCCTCCCTCGTGTGTGTGTGTGTGTGTGTGTGCGCGCGCGCGCGCGCGCGCGCGCGTGCGTGTGTGTGTGTGCGTGCGTGCGTGTGTGTTTGTGTGTGTGTGTGTGTGTGTGTGTGTGTGTGTGTATGTATATATGTGTGTGCGTTGTCCTTAGCGTATGTTGTAGCTAGATTAAGTAGTGTGTAAGCCTAGGGTCCGATGACCTCAGCAGTTTGGTCCCATAGGAACTTAGCACAGATTTTCAGTATGTAGCCGCAGCCAAGCCGGAAGACATGGGGCGCTTCTTGATGTGCCAAACCTGTACGGTTCTGTCTTGCCGTAAGAACTCGTTTTATTATGAGTCCGTTACGACGGTACGGAAGCAAACGTATGTTTTATCGCACAGCATGATTTCATAATCTGTACACTGTGAATCTGAAGATGACAGCTTAGCCCTGTCGAAACTAGTAATCCAGTGTACCTAAACGCGATCAAGGCAATACAAAACTTCAAATCTGAAACTTTATTGATACTGAATTCGTTAAGCGCTCTCCAGCCGACTAAGCCAGGTATTTACAATACTTCCAAAATTGTTTCACAGACAGGTTAACACATTGCGCAAAAGAAACATCCTGCACGGAGAAACAAAGGATATGGGAACAAATAACAACAGTTTTGTTACTGACCGCAACTGCCGTCTCCAGTTGACGCAACCGGCACCTAAGGTAGCGGAGTGATATGATAACTGTGCGCAGGACGGAAGGTACGACAAAATTCGTGCTCTGTCGGATTGTTGCTATGGCAGCTGTCCTGTAAACAAGTAGCTGTCACCCACTGGAAAATAACGTGAATCGAGGACAGTCGAGATTTCAAACTAATCAAATAACTTAATTAACAATTAGGCTTCGAATAGCAAAGAAAACAAGACGGAAATGAGTGTCATACTGCAAAATTCTTCATTTTTAGTTAGAAAATTGCTAGAATAGGTGGAAATTGCGTTGTCTGACCACTTGCACCTAATATAATTCATGTGTTCACTAAATTAAGCACAACACAGTCACTTATTTACATGCATTTGCTCTATCAAAAGATGATTACCATTTTTACTTATGAAAACATAGTACACGTTAAAGCAGTTCAGTAAAATGGAAGGATACATGTTGTGTCTATAAGCTCCAGTAGCGGAAAACTAATACAAAATAATAGGCTGAAGCAATGAGCCCAAGTAAATTTTCATTCTTATACTACACAGGTGGCCCCAACAGAGTATTTACTAAGGTTATCTTGGTCCCTGTGGAAGTACTGTATTGGAGAGCAATTTCATTATCATTCAATTGTAGTGGAGCCCTGTGCATTCATGCATAAAGACTGTCGGCTTAAAGGTATCGGTATTCATCTTGGGACATCGTGTTCTGTGTTATTTTCATCTGTTGTCGCAATCTCTCGAGCGCTGTAGCCAATCAGGGCAGGGTTAGGTCACTCTAGAACAATTTCGTTATCCTGCAGTTGCAACGGAGTCTTGCGGGTCGTGTACAGATATTGTCATCCTAGAGGCGTCAGATGTCAGCTTGTGAGATAGTGTTCCGTGTTTCTCTTAAAACGTCTCAACAGAGCCATTCCATAAGAACTTCCCATTATGAATTATATGGCCCACCTTGTAACTGCGGTTGAGCGTATGAATCGCCCTAGAAGGCTTGAGTAGGTTGACTGGCGGCAGAAAAATGTTTTTTCTTGCCACAAAACCAAGTATTTTGCAAAAGGTCATCAGTGTTTGATTATATCATGTCATTTATTATGTTCCACGTTTCCACACATATACCTATTCGTTTCCCTAAACCGTCTTGTGTCTGTGAATGTGAACAAATGAGCATTTGAAGGTCTTTTCTAGCAATATGTGGTGGAAGTTGAGTTGGTTGACGTCTGCTAGAGCGAGGGCTGAGTGGTCGCTGCTTGGAAGGGAGAGCAGGATGACCAACTCTGGATCCTAGTACCTGGGCAGAGAGGTCTATTCTTTCTGGAGATGGTATTGTTGGTTTGTCAGGTTGGTGACGGAAGCTCTCTCTGGTTTTCATTTTCACGTGGTAGCCGGTGGAACCTTTGTGGAGAGGAAGGCATTCTGTTGCTGGTTACTGGTGAGTAAAGTCGTGGTCCTGTGTTGCTCTGCTAGGAACGTCCGAAGTTTGCGTTTTATCTGTCGTAAACAGCCTGAAACATTTACGTTCGCTTCATCTGAAACGCTATGCGTCTTCTAGTGCCTTTGTGCTATGAGGTAGCAGTAATAGCTGACGATTATGTGCAATTTTTGCGCTGATCAGACTTGGCTTTGTTCCTGTAGAACAACGTGGTGCAATTCACGCACCACAGAAACTTTCCGGCATGTTTAAGTTAGAATAACTTGCCCATACTTCGTGTGAAAAGTAAGGGTGGTTATTTCTTCATGCGTGCGCGTGTTTTCAATTTCTTTACGCCTTTGATCCCTAAGCTGATCGTCGTGCCCTTTCGTGTATAATAAGTTTCTTTCGGCGTGACTTGAAGTAATTACGTTTATGATATTATTTGTGAATTCTAGGAGTTTTCATACAAGTGCGGAAATCTGGTGGAACAAATGTATTGTCTGGGAACCACGTGGAATAGGTGGAGGCCTTCAGCCGGACCAGATTATTCCCCATCGATCTGATTTATACGGCTGTATTCTGTGACAGAAATGCACTCTCTGGGCCCACTTTCCTCCTCTGCATGCGAGTGCTGGTGGTGGTTTCTTGCTTCAGCCCATCCGAGTCTAAACTAACTGAGTGTACGGCAATTTCCTTATTACTACCTGTCCTTTCCCTTCCGTTCAGTTTCACAAATGTTACGATCTTCTCATTAAAGAGAAGCAAGTTATTTTGTTCCAGGGCCAGGCAACCGTTTTTCTCTTATAAAGTAATTGATTCCCTCTATTATTGAGCAGTTAACTGAATACATCAGTGATAAGTTGTACACCATCAACCCTGTGTATTATTTCACGATCGTTAAGTTAATACCCGGTTTCAATTGCAAAATCAATACGAATGCTCTGTTCGTTTTCATGTCTTTTAACGAGTCATTGCATAAGGGCAGTAATAAAAGAGAAGATGAAAGTTACCAGAACAACTTAATTAAATGATAAGAGAAAAAGGGGGAAAACAATTGTAGATCCTTTTTTCATAAACAATTTCCAGCCCGGTCGGTTCTCTTGTCTTAAGAGTCGACTTAGGCTGGTGGCGAATTACTCGTAGTTATAAGTCTGAATGCCCCAAAGTACTAAAAGTAGCATACTGATTCATTCGTCCTAGGTCAAGTTGCCAGTGCACTCTCTTTGCAAGACATAAGCATCCTACTTACACTCATCCCTTGTCGATACAAATTCAAGGGATGTTACCAGAGTTGGGTCCATATGGGCGAAGTTTCACTAATCTTCAGTTGCAGTGGAGTAGTGTAATTCGTATTGTCCAGTCAGCTGTGTCGGTTGTCATCGTGGGATGACGATGCCCCGTCAAATCCCACAGATGCTAAAGAGGGTACAGGTCTGGGAATCATACTGACCAAGGGTTTTGATGAACATCCTGGAGCCTGTGTTCAGTAATGAGAGAAGTTACAACGATCCTGTTCCCCTTTTCCTACACACAAATACCCCTGTACGTAAATTTTTTCAAGAGTTTTGTTGCGTGCGTGAAACAGACTAACATCGCTTACATAGAGTGTAAAAGCGTAAGCGCGAACGTGAACAAATATATTTGCAATTTGGACACTATATTAAGCTATAATGCTCGCTTTGGTTAATCTTGACCTCGTCTTTACCTCATTAAGATTTAATTTGGCTATCAGTCTTCTTTTGAAGTGTTCAGTAGACGAACAATTGCGTAGCTGCATTTACCAACAAAGGATTCGAAGCATTCACTACGCACCATAATTTCTGTTTTCCGTGAACGTAGTGACTATATCAACCACTCGAACAGGAACAGTGACTAGAACTGTGCTATATTCACCTTCAGAACTTCCTGCTGAAAATTAAAGATACTATTTGCTATACAGTGGCGTCACATTTTGAAGGAACGAAGTTTGAAAGTTAAATCTGTTCATTCAAGTTGGAACTTGTTCAACTTAGTTTTTAATGAAATAAAAAATTGCTTTTGGGTACCAGAATGAAACTGAAAAGATATTTATTTACTTGATTTGAGCCTCTTTTCTAACTCTTTCCAGAATTTTAAAGTTAATTCTTCCCATTGGAATAAAGGTAATGTACTCTCCATACTTTAAGAAAATGACTTTACGGAAACGATATACTGATATACACTCCTGGAAATGGAAAAAAGAACACATTCACACCGGTGTGTCAGACCCACCATACTTGCTCCGGACACTGCGAGAGGGCTGTACAAGCAATGATCACACGCACGGCACAGCGGACACACCAGGAACCGCGGTGTTGGCCGTCGAATGGCGCTAGCTGCGCAGCATTTGTGCACCGCCGCCGTCAGTGTCAGCCAGTTTGCCGTGGCATACGGAGCTCCATCGCAGTCTTTAACACTGGTAGCATGCCGCGACAGCGTGGACGTGAACCGTATGTGCAGTTGACGGACTTTGAGCGAGGGCGTATAGTGGGCATGCGGGAGGCCGGGTGGACGTACCGCCGAATTGCTCAACACGTGGGGCGTGAGGTCTCCACAGTACATCGATGTTGTCGCCAGTGGTCGGCGGAAGGTGCACGTGCCCGTCGACCTGGGACCGGACCGCAGCGACACACGGATGCACGCCAAGACCGTAGGATCCTACGCAGTGCCGTAGGGGACCGCACCGCCACTTCCCAGCAAATTAGGGACACTGCTGCTTCTGGGGTATCGGCGAGGACCATTCACAACCGTCTCCATGAAGCTGGGCTACGGTCCCGCACACAGTTAGGCCGTCTTCTGCTCACGCCCCAACATCGTGCAGCCCGCCTCCAGTGGTGTCGCGACAGGCGTGAATGGAGGGACGAATGGAGACGTGTCGTCTTCAGCGATGAGAGTCGCTTCTGCCTTGGTGCCAATGATGGTCGTATGCGTGTTTGGCGCCGTGCAGGTGAGCGCCACAATCAGGACTGCATACGACCGAGGCACACAGGGCCAACACCCGGCATCATGGTGTGGGGAGCGATCTCCTACACTGGCCGTACACCACTGGTGATCGTCGAGGGGACACTGAATAGTGCACGGTACATCCAAAGCGTCATCGAACCCATCGTTCTACCATTCCTAGACCGGCAAGGGAACTTGCTGTTCCAACAGGACAATGCACGTCCGCATGTATCCCGTGCCACCCAACGTGCTCTAGAAGGTGTAAGTCAACTACCCTGGCCGGCAAGATCTCCGGATCTGTCCCCCATTGAGCATGTTTGGGACTGGATGAAGCGTCGTCTCACGCGGTCTGCACGTCCAGCACGAACGCTGGTCTAACTGAGGCGCCAGGTGGAAATGGCATGGCAAGCCGTTCCACAGGACTACATCCAGCATCTCTACGATCGTCTCCATGGGAGAATAGCAGCCTGCATTGCTGCGAAAGGTGGATATACACTGTACTAGTGCCGACATTGTGCATGCTCTGTTGCCTGTGTCTATGTGCCTGTGGTTCTGTCAGTGTGATCATGTGATGTATCTGACCCCAGGAATGTGTCAATAAAGTTTCCCCTTCCTGGGACAATGAATTCACGGTGTTCTTATTTCAATTTCCAGGAGTGTATATGCCGATTGCATACATATTGCAAGAACTATCTACTATAATGTGAACATGGCATTTGTGATAGTCATAATGAAACGGGAAGTATAAGAAGAAAATTTGAAGGTAGAATTTCCATTTCGTCATATGTAATGGCAAGTAGAAATAATAAGTCAAATGCTCTGTATGTATTCCATCAGTTTACAGATCAGAAGATGACAATCTTAACTGTTGAAACCGATCATCAATAATAAATAATATTGAAGGAGACCCTGGCTATAGTTACGGAAATAAGTTTTCCTCAAGTGATGTAGCAAAGCGACCCATCAATAAATGCGTAATACTCTGACTCTTTAAATTTAAGGAAACACTGCAGCTACCGTTGCTGCTGCTACAATCATAGTTACAGCTGAACGTATGATTAGAAAAATGCAATCGATTTCGAAATCAAAAAATAACGCTCTGTAGTGTAAATGACAATATACTCAACAAAATACACTTAATCACAAAACGATTTGAATTAGGCCTGGCTCTCCTTTACAAAATGACCATTAAGTATTTCGTAGTCTGCCTTGTTGTGTAGAGTGCAACTGAGGTTGTGCATCGGAAAAAAATACATACACACATACATACATGAACATAAACACATACACCCACACACACATTATTAATGTCTGTTCATCCAGACAAGCAAATAAAAAAATAATTATCAGTACAAGTTAAATGCGACAACTCACATAATCATAGTCAAAGATCTCGTTTTATTATAAACACAATAAATTATTCGTACCGAATCTGGCGCACATAATGGGGCACTGCGTATGTAGTATCATCACACTTTGTGAACATCTCATGTTGAAGACCAGTTTCTGAACTTCATGCAGTGTTCAAAATGTTCTTATTTGTTTCCCATTTGCAATGGATCATCCGAGAAATCGTTCCGAGCTATCACTCTGTCTGTTATACACTCCTGGAAATTGAAATAAGAACACCGTGAATTCATTGTCCCAGGAAGGGGAAACTTTATTGACACATTCCTGGGGCCAGATACATCACATGATCACACTGACAGAACCACAGGCACATAGACAAAGGCAACAGAGCATGCACAATGTCGGCACTAGTACAGTGTATATCCACCTTTCGCAGCAATGCAGGCTGCTATTCTCCCATGGAGACGATCGTAGAGATGCTGGATGTAGTCCTGTGGAATGGCTTGCCATGCCATTTCCACCTGGCGCCTCAGTTGGACCAGCGTTCGTGCTGGACGTGCAGACCGCGTGAGACGACGCTTCAACCAGTCCCAAACATGCTCAATGGGGGACAGATCCGGAGATCTTGCTGGCCAGGGTAGTTGACTTACACCTTCTAGAGCACGTTGGGTGGCACGGGATACATGCGGACGTGCATTGTCCTGTTGGAACAGCAAGTTCCCTTGCCGGTCTAGGAATGGTAGAACGATGGGTTCGATGACGGTTTGGATGTACCGTGCACTATTCAGTGTCCCCTCGACGATCACCAGTAGTGTACGGCCAGTGTAGGAGATCGCTCCCCACACCATGATGCCGGGTGTTGGCCCTGCGTGCCTCGGTCGTATGCAGTCCTGATTGTGGCGCTCACCTGCACGGCGCCAAACACGCATACGACCATCATTGGCACCAAGGCAGAAGCGACTCTCATCGCTGAAGACGACACGTCTCCATTCGTCCCTCCAATCACGCCTGTCGCGACACCACCGGAGGCAGGCTGCACGATTTTGGGGCGTGAGCGGAAGACGGCCTAACTGTGTGCGGGACCGTAGCCCAGCTTCATGGAGACGATTGCGAATGGTCCTCGCCGATACCCCAGGAGCAACAGTGTCCCTAATTTGCTGGGAAATGGCGGTGCGGTCCCCTACGGCACTGCGTAGGATCCTACGGTCTTGGCGTGCATCCGTGCGTCGCTGCGGTCCGGTCCCAGGTCGACGGGCACGTGCACCTTCCGCCGACCACTGGCGACAACATCGATGTACTGTGGAGACCTCACGCCCCACGTGTTGAGCAATTTGGCGGTACGTCCACCCGGCCTCCCGCATGCCCACTATACGCCCTCGCTCAAAGTCCGTCAACTGCACATACGGTTCACGTCCACGCTGTCGCGGCATGCTACCAGTGTTAAAGACTGCGATGGAGCTCCGTATGCCACGGCAAACTGGCTGACACTGACGGCGGCGGTGCACAAATGCTGCGCAGCTAGCGCCATTCTACGGTCAACACCGCGGTTCCTGGTGTGTCTGCTGTGCCGTGCGTTGATCATTGCTTGTACAGCCCTCTCGCAGTGTCCGGAGCAAGTATGGTGGGTCTGACACACCGGTGTCAATGTGTTCTTTTTTCCATTTCCAGGAGTGTAGTTGTAGTAGTGTGACGATTTGCTGTCATTTAGTATCTTACAAATGTCCCACGACGACAAATTGTCGTTGCTCACTTGTTGCATCCGTGACCACAGTAACATATCCATTAGTACAATCACTGTTAAACATTGTCTGTCATGTAACATGACGGCAGAGAAGCGTTAAACAGGATTGTCAGGTCTACGAAACTAACTGATGAAAGTAAAATGTTCCTAGAGAACAGTCTCAACAAATGTAATGCGATTGGAACTACATACACCAGAGATTTGTGTTAGTTTGATATAATGAAACCTTTTGTACCGAGCGAGATGGCGCAGTGGTTAGCACACTGGACGCGCATTCAGGAGGACGACGGTTCGAAACTGCGTCCGGCCCTCTAGATTTGGTTTCCCGTGAATTCGCTAAATCGCTCCAGGCTGATTCTGGTATGGTACCTTTGAAAGATTACGGCCGATTTCCTTCCCCGTCCTTCAAGCATTCCTTGCTCGAGCTCCCTATCCAATTACCTCGATGACGACGGAACATTAAACCCTACTCCATCATGTATAAACGAGATGACAGGAAAAAAAGCGATTTCAATGAATCGCACAGTCAAACTGCCGCCCACAGAAAACAGTTAAGGCACTATGAGCAAGTCTCCTTTTGCACTGTTCCGCGGGATATGTGGAGCAGACCAGGGAAGGCGGAGAATCCAGACCCGTCGTGTTACGTGAATTATAATGGTTTGGACGGAGAAATTTTTCTTCGGAATGAGACGCACGGTCGTACTGAGAGTAATACTAGCAAGTAATGTTTGCGAAATAATTATAGGTGACCATGTGAAGGATAAACTGCTCCGTTACAACTCACAAATCGATATTCTGCTCTTCCGTATTGGCAAGGTATTACCTCCACATTTGCCGTTGATTTGGCACCTCTTCGCTGATTACACTTGGCCCAAAGAGATGCACCTCATCACATAAGCACGTTCAACCTACGCATACTCCGTCTCTTTGATATTTTAGTAGCTTTTTCTTTCATACACTGTTCCATACACACTCCAAACTTTGGGTTCATTGAGCCGTTCGTTCTGGCTGTTGTAATTTTCATAACCGTTAACGCTTATAAGAGGCAGTCGAGCAGTATCGGACAGCTGTTTCTCAACTCTGGGGCTAATTGAAGCGCTTGAAACGCCACTGAAGACTTGACTATGGAGCAAGGATACCTCTCATGTTTTGATTCAAAACAATAATAAGTTTCGGAATGGCAACAAGTTATATGTAAAAGCATCCTTTAAAATATTTTAAGGCTCCTATAATTGTGAAGTCAAATAGTAAACTATGAAAAGCTGAGTAACTGAGAAATTTTGACTGAAAATATCTGAAGCTTGCTTGAAATGGAGTCTGTGAAGCTCACGCTACACGATGTGAATTCCAGGTAATCGGTTTAACTTTATGTTAAATGTTAGCCCTGAATGCTGTGAACCTTTGTTTACCAGATCTGTTGTCGTCAATACAAAATAAATGATCACTGAATAAAACGCATTAGACTTTATCTGTCAAATCTGTTTGAATTCACAATGTAGCACTCCCATAAAATATTTCACTCCAATCTTGCTTCTTTATAAAAAAAAAAAAAAAATAACGATCTGAGTGTCAAAATTAAGCGATGTGCAAACGGAGGTGGGATTTCATCAGTACTCTAAAATGTTATTCAGCACAGAACTCGCGATGTGCAGTGCAAGTGTGTAGTCAAATAAAACCAAGAACACAAATGAAAAATCCGGTACTAATCTCACCGAGAAAGAAATAACTGAATAGGCACTTAAAGTTTTGACTCAGAATTATAAAGTCATAGCAGCTATACAGGTTGCCACACTTCTCACACATCAACTAATTCGAAATATCTCTCAGAAGACTGGGTTGAGTGCTACATTTCCTGGTGTTGGGCCCATGACAATTGTGCCCTTAAAGAGCTGAGCACTACACTTGAGTCATAAATGTGTCACTGAACGTTACACTATTTATATCGATGTTGTTCTATTCTGTTAAACAAGTGTATAATGAAGCTTAGATTATTCGAGTCAATGTTCTTTCATTTCAAAGCTTAATACTTTAGTTTAAGGTCCATTTACGGTGGAATTGAGACTTTTTTGTAACAAAAATTCCTTTTTTTCACGTCAGGATTTCATGTCTGATTAATACTCCTCTTCAAAAATTAAAACGACGAATATGCAAAGGATGGAAAAAATATAAAATAATCGACGAAAGTATATTCTCAGGCCATTGGATTTTATAATTTCATTAAGTAACGTATCATACTACTTTTTAGTGTGAGGAATGCTCCAATACAATCTTCCGGAAAAAATATATGATTTCGAAAATGTTTGCGTGTCCTCCATAATTAAGGGGCCACTTACCGTGGAGCGGCTCCCGTCACTGTACCTGATAGTGTTATTTCTAGGGTTCTTTTTGTGAGTAAGGGAAATAAGATGACTATAGCTATAACTGCGCAGACTAATGTAAAAGCTCTCTCAAAGAAAACATGCAATAGAGTTACTTGAGATGAAATTGTTCTTGGAAATATCCATTAACCGTGACGAATAGACTGTAATGAGAACTTGTAGCACTTGCCACCGCCATTCATCGTTAAGGAAAGGCCGAGGCCGTTCTTTGAGTCCACGGCGGTTACTGCACTCTGCCAGGAAGGCGCTGACGTCACTGCCTCCGCAGGCGCGCCTCGCGGTCTAACCGGGAGCAAACAATGTCGCCTGCGCGCAGTGTGGTGATGCACCGACGGGAAGACCGACCCCAGACCCCGGGGGTATAAAGGCTGCTGTCAGCTGGGAGCTTGAGGCATCCACTAGCTGGCAGAGAAACAGCAGCATCAGCCCGACCGCCGCGGAGGAACAAGTAAGTCTGAGGAGGCAGCTATACTTCCGGCAAAGATGCTGGTCCTTGATGTGAGATGCACAGTATTAATGCTGCGAACTTTCATAGGAAATTTGGAAGTGATACAGACATTTTTACGTGTTAATTCTAGTAAAGCTAGACAATGATTAAGATTACTAATAGGTGAGAGTGACACACAAAATGTTTAAATTTTGTTTCTGTTATTGGCAAGTTTATTCGCACCTTCACTGTTAGTCTTGCCAATTGGTAATAAAGAAAGATGTCGTACAATATTGGTCAGTTAGTACTAAAGGAACTAATGGCAGCCAGACAGTATTTTCCTATTGCTTTATTGCCCTTGACCAGTTTGATATGCAGTCAACAGGAGGTGCACATTTAGTTTAACACCGTACGAAGGTACTGAGAGCCTTGACGTTCGCAGTTAATAGCGATCTTCTTTCTCCTTTTCTGCGTAGGTACGGAATTTATGTCAGAGGGCGCATTTTACGTGTTTCATGCACTTGAAGCTCAGCTGCAGCACAATAAGTAACATACTGTGGCGAACGAAATTAGAAATTACTGTCGATTTTTACATTGTCATCACATATCTTATTTTTCATCATATCACGTTAATGTGTTGACAGTAGCGCCTATAATTTGTATGATAATCACCAATTTGAAATAAAGTTTCACCTTGAGCACGCTACTGGTAATACAAAACTAACAGCAACTAAGAATTTTTTTTTCACTAGAACCTATTTAATCCTTCCTGGACCCCAGTCGTATACAGGATGACTAGTACATTTCGTTCGACAGTAATACAGCATACGTTATAGTTAGCATCGGTTCAAATTAATGATTAATACAATCCTTTTTATAGAACAGCCTAACCATTCACCATCAAGGAACAAAACCATGACTATGTTTTAAAACAGTTTTCCCGCTTTCTTCAGTTATCTAATTGTTAAAAGTTCTCTCTGTGACAGGAACGTGTTCTCAAGGAGAAAAAATTAATTTCAATTATATCGTGCGAGCTGCAACATATACGGAATTACTTAGTGCCTAATTATATTGCAACAGAACAGTTTTAATAGAGAAGAGGCCACAGACGTTTATCTGTGTAGAATAATCGGTTTGATCTCCACATTGACCCTCATGCTGCTACAGTATCGCGTAGACAATGTGACTTTGCCGTAAGTTATTTTCAGGAATCTTATGTTTCCAATTCTTAAGCACGTCTGATGAGTCAACAATACGTCCCGAAGAACTGAATTTCCACTTTCGTTAAGAATGGTAAAGATTGCTGTACGTAACACTGGAATGAAGTGTGAAGGTCGGTGACAGATCTCTTCATCAATATTCGAATCTCGTGTGAAGTGCTGGTAATGACCAGTTAGTCTGCCTTGCGAGCAACCTCAAGGAACAACAGTGAGCTACCCTCAGCTATGGGCGTTCGTACAAAAAATAAGTTCCTTTGTAGTAAGACCCCGCTCTTGTTTAATTCATGGCGATGGATCAGAAGACGCGGAGAATTATTTAATCTTATGTCGGTTGTCTTTCCTATGAATCTTCGTTTCTCTGATGTTTCATCAGATACTTGAAAGCTCGTTTTTTCCCATTGGATAGCTGAAGTCAGCCCAAAGACATACTGCTTATCATGTCATGACAACTGGAGTTGTGCACACTCATTCGTCGGTGCGGTCACTAGTTACTCTAGTGCGATGGTCGTTTTTATCGATGTCTTTTCACAGGGACATTAAAACAGGAAGAAACACAATACTCCAGCAGCGAATGCTGGAGTACTGGTTAGTCTTCGTGTTTCACTGTCACAGTTAATACATATCGATAAAACGACTGTCTCATTAAACTAATTTGGGACCGCTCTGTCGAGTGGACACTTGAAATTCTGATTTAAAAATCACTTTCTCAGTAACGAGAAACAAACTGACGCTTCCCGTTGACCCCGTTCGTTGCATGAAAGACATAAAAACAGTATTTGTTTGGGCCAACTCCAGCTAAATGCTGAAAAACTAAATTGCAAATATCCGCCGAAACACAAGGGAAAATTCGACTGGCAGCTCTTGGGAGAGAGGAAAGATCCTGTAGAGAGGACATCTCCTGCGTTGAAGTGTAAAATAAAATCGTGGGTAACAGGACAATGACAAAATAGGATATGGTAGCGGTGTGTAACGTCTGCTTTAAGACCGCACTGAATTTGCAGGCAAGATCTGCCTTGTATCTGTGGGTCTGATCTTTCAGCAGCCATAGAAGGACCGTACGTAGTTCAGAGTCGAATCCGAACTGAATCGCTTCCGAGTAGAATCGGTTTCCCAGATGTGTTGGTCATACAAGAACCTATAAAATTCTTCTCACCCGACACGTTTAACATGTAGTTATTCCTTCTTGTATAATTAGAGTTAAACTACTTTTCTGTGACACACACTAATATCGGTTTTCCAGTTAAAAGAACTCACAGTGTGAAATATTTTGCCCCAATCATTAAATTACAATACGCACTCTCGTACTTTGGAGTCGCTGGATACTCGCATTCCTGTTGATACAAAGATCATAACTTACGATACTCCCTTATTATTGTTGTTCGTTTCATTTGGACGTAACAGCCATCAACTTTTCTGTTCCAGAGTCACGCAGAGTCAACCACTATGAAGACAGTCGTGCTGTTCCTCGTCCTGAGCGCCGTAGTTCTCAGCTGTGCTCTCCCGTCTCCGGAGGACAAGGTAAAGCATGCTTATTTGTTTGCAGAGAAAAAAAAACTTTCATTTGCCCAAACAACAGAGATTTATTATGTGCTTGAAAGCTAACTGGTTCGTAATTAAATCAGACAAGAGTTAATGAAATCGATCTATCATCAGTCGGCAGATGATGGTTGAAGTGTGTTGTATGGACAACAAGCAGAAATCGACAGACACAAGTATTGTTTTGACCAGAACCGAGGTGGAATCTTCCTACACGTCGGACAGGGGCCTGAAGATGGCGTATTAAATCGCCGAAACAGATAGCCAATTAAAATAAGTTTGGAAATTAGACGGCTGAAAGGTGTTTGATTTGACACCCTACAGTGAACGGCCGAGTCCCGGAACCATCTTTGAAAAGATGGACATACAGACACTTAAATTTATACAGGTGTACTGGGAGAGGCTCTCCATATTTTCCGTTCGTATTGTTTCTTACGCTTATACCTCTACAGTTTGAAACAATGTAATTAAAACCAAATTACGTAGAAAGTAAAATTACAATACGTTAGCTTTGTTAGGAAGATAAAGAGAGGAAATAATCGTAAATAAAGTGACATCGTTACCGCAGACGTCTGGCAAATATCATCATCAGTAATACCACACAGGGTGTAAACAGAATAAACTGCCAATATTATACGGAAAGGTACCTCCCGGTGTCCGTGACGAAAAACGTCTCGGAAGACCCCTAACGGTACTAACCGACCGCCGTGTCATCCTCAACCTATAGGTGTCACCGGATGCGGATATGGAGGGGTGTGACGTCATAATGCCGCTACTTCTCAATCAAGTCGCTCCTCGCCGGCCGGGGTGGCCGAACGGTTCTAGGCGCTACAGTCTGGAACCGTGCGACCGCTACGGTCTCAGGTTCGAATCCTGCCTCGGGCATGGATGTGTGTGATGTCCTTAGGTTAGTTAGGTTTAAGTAGTTCTAAGTTCTAGGGGACTGATGACCTCAGAAGTTAAGTCCCATAGTGCTCAGAGCCATTTCAAGTCGCTCCTCGATTTGCCTCAGAAGAGGTGAGTGCATCCCGTTTCCCAACAGCGGTCGGCAGAGCGCAAGCGCTAGCCAAGCCCGTCAGCGCTTAACTTCGGTGATCTGACGAGAACCAATGTCACCACTGCGGCAAGGCCGTTGGCATACCGTTGTGTCACGTTCTTTATTTTCGTATTCCTAAAAGACAGATAGTTGTATGTTTGATAGTAGACACATCTCTGTTTACTTTGTCAACTGTCGGCACACGATCTTGCTTGTGTATTATCGACAGCGATGTGACGGTCAGGGAAAGGTAACGGACGAGTCAAGCAATGTAAACATTGGGCGTGTACAACAGCGCAGGCCGGCGGCTAGGTACTACCGGAACAAGAAATTTAAATACTCATTGGGGTGTCAAGAACGTGTAATTCGGTTGGCGTAAACAATGAATTAAGTACAACCAGACGTTTTCTCTTTTACATTATCAGAACGAAGGTCGCGGTAGTAACGAAAAGTATCGATCGTGCAGGAGGTCTTCGTTGTGGGAAATGTTTCGGATAAATTCGTAGAGCTGCCATCACAATACCATTTGCCTCGCCATAAATTAAATGAATATCGCCTAGTTCAGTGATAGTAAATCTCCGTTCCTTCCTAACATTTAACGGAGTTGCAACGTCTGCACAGATAACTCGACGACTGCCGACGATCGACATATTACAGTGACTCAACCAAGCAGGCCATTGTTAGAAATTTATAAGTTCTTATGGGACCAAACTGCTAAAGTCATCGTCCCCTAGGCTTACACACTACTTAATCTACCTTAAACTAATTTACGCTGATAATAACGCACACACACACACACACACACACACACACACACACACACACACACACACACACACATGCCCGAGGGAGGACTCGAACCTCCGACGGGGCAGCCGCGCGAACCGTTGTAAGGCGCCCTAGAGCGCGCGGCTACCTCGCGCGGCAGCAGGACATTGTTGCCTACTTGTTTGCGACTTACGCCTGCGATGTCAATACGCGCAGAAGTAAATTACACGAATCGATCGCTTATATAAATGTACCTGTGTTGGGGGAAGGGTGGCCGACGTAACCCGTAGTGTACTCATCCTGTTTCATGAATTCTTCCATTTCATTGTGCAAAACGTTTCCACAAGTCACGCCTAATTCGTATGTGCTGTCCAGAGTCCTTTCCAAAAACATTGTCACGAGACGAACTTTTTTTGTCTGGGAAAGCCGTAGGAAATGGACCAACATGTTACTAGACGTTTTAAATCCATTACATGTGTTCTGTTAACTGGATTTTTTTGGCACTTTATACCATTTACACCCTGCATAGCTACGTAGGATAGCGAGCTATACAGTATCCATAAGCGTGTCAATTTCCGCAAGTTACGAGGCTTGTTTTGAACTACAACTTTGTTGGGTATTGTATGTTACGCTTGCTACGTTAGTGAATGGAGCTTATATTTGTGACAAGAGTACATTTGATGTTACTGCTTTTTGAACTATACAAAAGAAAAAGAAAGACGCACAACAAAAGAACTATCCGAATGGGACGGAAATTGGTAGATGTGATTTACATGTATAGACAAATAATTACAGCTTCAGAAAAACTATATGATTCATTCGAGAGACAGAGAAGGTCATTAATACGTTCGTTCACCTCTAGTCCTTTGGTTGCCACCAACGTCATCGTTACAGCACGCCCCGTTTTGTTGCCCTCATGGCAATCCATCCTGAGCTTACATTCCAGCAAGATAGCGCTCGCTGACGCACGTTGAAAGTTTCTTGCCAAACCCTGCCTTGGCCAACACGACCGACCTCTCCCCAGTTGAGTACGTGTGGGACATTATGGTCAGGGCCCTCCAACCATCTCGGGATTTTGACGATCTAGCGGACCGGTGGGAGAGAAAATGGCACGATATAACTCAGGAGGACATCCAACAAATCAATCAGTGCCAAGGCGAATAACTGCTAGTATAAGGGCCAAAGATTGACCAACGCGATATTGACGTACTAAACTTGTGTAGCGGTTTCTCTTGAAGAAGTCATCCATTTTTTTCTGAAATAGTAATAGTTTGTTTGTCTGTACACGTTCATCACATCTACAGATTTCCATCCCATTTGGGCAATTCCTCTGTGGTGCGTCATTCTTTTGTCTTAAAGTATATTTCCGTGTAAGTAACTTCCCTAGTTTATTTGCTACAAATGCTTGTTTAATGATGCCTATTGCTAGATTTTGTCTCATACACCACTGCTTTGTTCTCTTTTTTCTTGTATTTGAAACAACCACAACAAGATCGTCATCATATCTTCCAATTCCATCGTCGTTTACTGACTCTCCTGAACTGAAGAACTAACTAAACGAAATGTAGTGTCTCACTTTTGGAGATAAATAGTCATGTGTTTACCAAATTTCTTCCCCCCCCCCCCCCCCCCCACTTCCCCGCCCCCGGCCCACCAAATGTAGCCATAGTCAGTAGAGGAAACTATGGTCACCAGAAACCAGGTGACTTTGCATTTGATGTAATTTTGACAATATTCCAAATGCTTCTCAGGAGGCGCGACAGTCTGGAACCGAGCGACCGCTACGGTCGCAGGTTCTAACCCTGCCACGGGCATGTGTGATGTCCTTAGGTTAGCTAGGTTTAAATAGTTCTAAGTTCTAGGGTACTGATAACCTCTGCATTTAAGTCCCATGGTGCTCAGAGCCATTTGAACCATTTTTCTCAGGAGGACCGTGGCGGAGTGGGCGTGGACGTGCACAAAGAGAAGGGCGTGGGCACCGTGGTGGACGCCCAGGCCCACGGAAACGTATGGAAGAGCGACGACGGCAACACCCGGGTGGACGCCGAAGGCTCCTGGCAGAGGGTCTACCACGGGCCTGGGGCCGGCAAACCCAACTACTCCGGCGGCATCCGCTTCTCCCACAGGTGGCGATAACCGACCTGTGCTACCTGCCTCTCGCTACAGCCCCAGGGAGTGTATCTCGTCGCCGGAATTGCTGTACTTCGCCATGCAAAGTTTCTTCAGAAACGAGTCCCACTTTCGTACCTGTACTATTTACCATCAATTTAATTGGTAATAAATAACATCTTATAAAAACTTTTTGTTTCCTTTCTTTATGTAACGCTCAGCCCCATGCTGGGTGACACCAAAATAAATTGTTATATGTTCTCATGTTTTACAAGGTCCGATCGATCACGACATTAAAACCACAGTGAAAATTCGATAAATCTTTGCACAGATGTGTTGCGCAGTGTCTCTACTATGCCCATCGATCGCGTCGCGTGGGTCTTTTCAGTTTTGAGTGTGCAGTGAGCACGTTAAGATGCCTAGAACAAAAGATTGTCCCACCAAGAGTGAAGAGTGTGCTGCCATTTGCCGAGGGTATCCGCCTGATTTCATGCAGTCCACATATCGTACCTGCCATTCACCTGCCACGCATAACAGCAAAGTGGGGCAATGGAGCAGGAACTCACTGCAATGTTTTCGATGGAAAGTGTTTGACCACCCATGTTACAGCCTGCATGTAGCTCCATCTGATTCTCATCTCTTTGCTCACATGAAGCGTTACCTGTGTGGACAACATTTTGATCCAGAAAACGATCTGCAGACCAGCATAGAGAATTCGCGGAAAGCTGCTGCCTTCTATGATGAAGGTTCTTGAAAAGTTGTAAACCTTCAACAAATACGAGGTGCGACAATAAAGTAATGAGATTGATTTTCTTTGCAAGATGTGGCAACCCTGAAGGCTTGCATAGGCACAATATCTTTGACATTGGTCTATAAGCTGCTTCTAGTCCAAGCGGCACATCGATGCAACTGCTCAGTCGTGAGTTGTGCTGTAATAAGTTAACACGTGTTTGTGTCTCTCGTCACGGAAATGGAACCGCATAATATTGCGCAACGGTACGCCATTTCTTTTTGCGTTAAATTGGGTGAAAACGCGACAACTTACGGTAAGCTTCAGAAGGCTTCTGTAGAGGAGGTTATGTCTAGAGCTCAAGTTTTTCGTTGGCATAAAATGTTTAGTGAAGGCACAACGAATTTTGAAGATAAAGACCGCAGTGGACGACCATCAACCACACAGACGGATGTCGGCCAGGGTGCGTGAACTCGTACGATCTAATCGAACATTATCCATGAAAATGATTGCAGAAGAACTGAACATCAATCGAGAAACGGTTCCTCTAATTATAACTGAAGATCTTGGTATGTGAAATACTTTTGCATAAATTGTCCCCAAAAATCTCACACCACAACAGCGAGAAACACGGGAAAATGTGGCACCCGATCTGTTAGAGCAAACTGAAATCAATCCAGAATTGTTGACCCGTGTTATCATTGGTGATGAAAGTTGATTTTTGCAGTATGATCCAGAGACAAAACGTTAAAGTTCGCAATTGTGCTCAAAGGGATCACCCAGACCAAAAAAAGCTCGCATGTCAAAGTCAAAAGTGAAATGCATGCTTGTTTGCTACTTTGATTCCAAGGGAATTGTTCATGAAGAGTGGGTCCTCATGAACTAACAGTTAACCACTATTACTACAAAGAAATTTTAGAACGACTTCGCAAAAGAGTTCTTCGTGTCTATGCCAACATTGCAGATAATAGGATTCTGCATCACGATAATGCTCCATCCCATATTGCTGTGAGGACGACGGTTCAATCCCGCGTCCGGCCATCTTGATTTAGATTTTCCGTGATTTTCCTAAATCACTCCAGGCAAATGCCGGGATGGTTCCTCTGAAAGGGCACGGCCGACTTCCTTCCCTAAACCGATGAGACCGATGACCACGCTGTCTGGTCTCCTTCCCCAAACAACCAACCAACCAACCAACCATATTGCTGTGTCAGTACAGCAATTTTTAACCTCAAAATAAATTTCAGTACCACCACAGCCACCTTATTCACCAGATATCGATCTGTGTGACTTTTTTCTATTTCCAAGAGTCAAAACGGCGGTGTCCAAAAAGCTATGACGAGGGTCTTGGGGGATATTACAGAAGATGAGTTCCAGGAATGTTACCATCAATGGCAGAAGCGCTGGAAAAAGTGTGTGCAATCAGAATGGAACTAATCTGAAGGAGACAACACTAAACTTGAAACTCCCTGGCGGATTAAAACTGTGTGCCGGACCGAGACTCGAAGTCGGGAGCTTTGCCTTTCGCGGGCAAGTGCTCCACCATCAGAGCTACCCAAGCACGACTCACACCCCGTCCTCACAGCTTCATTTCTGCCAGTACCTCGTCTCCTACCGTCCAAACTTTACAGAAGCTCTCCTGTGAAAGGCAAAGGTCTCGAGTCCGAGTCTCGGTCCGGCACACAGTTTTAATCTGCCAGGAAGTTTCATGTCAGCGCACACTCCGCTGCAGAGTGAAAATCTCATTCTGGAACACTAAATTTGACTAAAACGGTAAGCAACATTTTTTCACATCAGCCTCATTACTTTACTGTCGCACCTCGTATCTCAGTCAGAGCCGCGACTAGATAAGGAACTGGAAGAAGTTGCTAAATTTTAAAAATCATACATTTCTGTTTTTCTCTGTGGTTTCCATTTCACGACCACTAAAGCCTCGCAAACAAATAAATAAATGAAAAAATAGAAACATAAAAAACGGCCTCGTCTCATGTCTTGCCATTGACAGAATTCGCAACTCCCATCACCTATTCGTTACGATAAACTTCAAACCTTTCTCGTCTGGTACAGAGAATAACCGGACAGGAGACACAGTGATACCAATCTCATGGTTACTTACTGGATATTATACAAAACAAAAGTTAGGAGGAACGCTGTTATCTACGACCTCCCAAATATTTTCAGACTGCTTTGCAAATTATTTTGTCGCCAGTGCTTTGATCTCGTCACGACTGACTCATCTTTTCGTCATTCCTTTTATCACAATTTGAGTGAAGGAAGACAGCAGCCGGCCGGGGTGGCCGAGCGGTTCTAGGCGCTACAGTCTGGAACCGCGCGACCGCTACGGTCGCACGTTCGAATCCTGCCTCCGGCACGGATGTGTGTGATGTCCTTAGGTTAGTTAGGTTTAAGTAGTTCTAAGTTCTCGGGGATTGATGACCTCAGAAGTTAAGTCCCATAGTGCTCAGAGCCATTTGAACCATTTTTGAAGACAGCAATAAGAATTGAGATGCTGCCGTTTTGACACATTATAATGCAAAAAGTACTTATATCATATGGAATTCTGGGAATTAGAAAACGGGAAGTAAATTATCGGCAGCAGTCATTAGTTAAAGTAACCTTCATCAGGCAGACTGAGTCGACAAACGTTTAAAGGGCGCTACACCGGCACATTTGCTAGATCCATAGGAACAACGCTTATTCGTTGACGTGACAGAGAAAAGGGATCCTGTTTTACACGCTTTGCAACGAATCGTGGATCACTATGTCCAGACCGGATATGTAACAGTTTCCGCTGACCGGCTGTCAAATGCTAAAAGGGCGACAACTCTGTGACGCGGCGCACTTCTGGTGGTTTTTTGCAAATTAATACTTAATTATAATTGTCCCCTCCACTAGTTTTAACACTTCCCACTCACGTTGCAACTAAAATATTAGTGTAAATTTAGAACAAATATAAACGATAAAGGCGTCCTACAACGAAGTAGTAAAAAATTATACGAATATTACGTTAAAAAGTAATACACAAAATTTGAGCAACAGAGAAGTACGGCAGGTTTGATAAATCAAATCTAAATCTACAGTAGTTGAGCATCAGAAAATCCACATAATTTCATTGACGAAACAAATGGTGTCACATCGAAAAAAATATATAATGTAAGGGATAACCAGTAACCAACAAACTCTCACATTGCAATATAATACATAATACACTGAGATGGCAAAAGTATTGGGTAGCGACTTTCACATATAAGATGCCTGTTGTATTGCATGTAAAAGGTCATTTGTACCCAGGTCATTCATGTGAAATTGTGTCCTATGTGATTATGATCGCAAGACGGGAATTAACAGACACTGAACGCGGAATGTTGATACATTCCATTTCGAAAATCGTTTGGGGATTCAATATTTCGAGCTCTACAGTGCCAAGAGGGTGCCGAGAATACCAAATTTCAGGCATTACCTCTCACCACGAACGACGCAGTGGCCGATGTTCTTCACTTAACGACCGAGAGGAGAGGCATTTGCGTAGAGTAGGCAGTGCTAATAGACAAGTGACACCGAGTGAAATAACAGCAGAAATCAATGTGGGACATGCGACGAACATATCCGTTAGAACAGTGCGGCAAAATCTTGCACTACTGGGCCATGGCAGCAGACAACCGACGCGAGTGCCTTTGCTAGCAGTTCGACATTGCCCGCAGCGCCTCTCTGTGCTCGTGGCCAAATCGATTGAACCCTGGACGACTGGAAAATAGAATACAATACATACAATTTTCTAATGGTTCAAATGGCTCTGAGCACTATGGGACTCAACTGCTGAGGTCATTAGTCCCCTAGAACTTAGAACTAGTTAAACCTAACTAACCTAAGGACATCACAAACATCCATGCCCGAGGCAGGATTCGAACCTGCGACCGTAGCGGTCTTGCGGTTCCAGACTGCAGCGCCTTTAACCGCACGGCCATACAATTTTCTAGCTCAAATGCGTGCATACTGGAAAAAACTGCCTGTATGTGAACTCAGGACACCGACTTTGCCTGCACGAGTGAAAGCGTTTACGGCTGAGCCTCCACTGTTCCAGTGACAAGGACATACCATCGAGTGTACAAGAGCTACACCGTCATACTTCGAATGCGATTTTCTCGACAGTGTCTCAGAACTGCGCCTTACGCTTTTCCTTACCTTAAGTCCCAGTCTTGAACTCTATGTATGCTGAATGAGGGTGGAATAATACTTAGGGAACATACGCACCTCTCCTTATTAGTGACACTGCAATGATTGAGAAGCTCCTTGCACCGGGTCCGCTGACTGAATCGTGTTGAGAATGCGAAATCAAGGATCCTCTTACATTCGCACCGTTAAACCAATAATTGTGGGAATACCGTGAACGGAGTCACCCGTCTCTTCAGATTTATAATGGACATATTTCTCATATCTCGGAGGTTTATATTAGAACTCGTATTTACTTGACTTTTTTGCTTCGAGTGATTGTTCCATTCCACCTGGGACAACCTGTATAGCCTAGTTTGGTTTCGAAATATCCACAAGCAACACTTTGGTATGTCTACTTCCGCGTTCCATTTTCTCTTGGTCTGCATGTCGTCTGGCTGCCACAAAAAGAGAATTATTTGTTTATAAATCAAATATTAGTTACCGCAGATACGCGTTCAGATATTATGACACTTTGAGTTATTATTTAACAGTTACATACTAGCGGTATACCTAAAGCAAGAAGCATTTTGGAAAGGTCCGAGGCAAGCTAAAGAACATGCCATGAACTTTATTCTCGCTCGCCGTGAGAGCTCTCATCGTTGTAGCAGCTGTTAATGGCGACTGTGAACTTTGCTACCACCAGGAAAAGATCTGTAACAAACATTACATAACGAAGCGCCGATCGAAATTCATCTTCAACTCTCTTGTTTGTTAGCGAGCCGTCGTGAGCAAGCAGATCTACTTGTTAGTAGAAAAAGTATCTGGAGGCGACAGAGTGCCTATCAGGAAGGATGAAGTTAATTAAGGTGGTTCCTGCGCAACAATGACATTGCCAAACGCGTCCTGTACATAGCGACATGCAGAACCCTCAGTTGAAGGTTACGCAAATGCGGCGCCATTCCCTGTCCACAACCCAACGCGAGCACTTGCGTAGGGTTGAACTGTGTTCCGTTTTTAGGAGGTAATACCCATATAAAAGAACGAGCACGGTGAAAACATGGAAGTCCGGTGGTGGCACATTCGAGATTCGTAATTAACACACCATCTCCTTAACATACAGACTGTTTATCAAGAAGTATGCGTCATCACCATTCTCACTCTGTTTGACGCTGGAATTCTTTTAATGAAATTTTCGTCCATCACCAGCATTGGAACCATCTATCACCTAATAACATTTGCAGCATCCAGTTAACACGATTTACAACCTGGAACGGTTATAAATCACAGCAGTACGCAAGGAAGTAAGATAAAATTTCCTTAAAATTAAACGTCATTGTTTACATTCGTTTATTTCTCATTTCTTTTGAATCTGAAGATCTGCAAGAAAATTGTGTAACTTCGTAGTAACACGTATACTAAGATATATTGAGACTAGCAACAATAACAAGAAACTATTTCAAATCAAAGTAAATAAAGTAGCCTATTCATGCATCCCAGAGAGATCCTAGTGTGTCTCTGCGGCACTAATTCTATATTTGGGTGAGAGCAACTTCGCAGGATATTCCTTGACTGCTGATTTATCACACTTCTTCATATGAAAAATATTTTAAATACGCAAAAGAAAATGATAATGGAAGAACAGCACTTCGGTAGAGTCTCATGATACCAGTTTACACTTTTCTGATAACATTTTATGAACTTCAGTTTTCTCTTTTGCATAAAACACCGGTTTTTTAGGCGGAGGAGTGGGGTGAGAAGCACTAAATAAAACAGCCTCTTAAGTCACCAATTGTTTTCATTACCACTTTCACTCCCAAAACATGACTATTGTATTTTGGAAAGTTGCTCAAAGATATACGTGCTAAAGAAAAAGACAAGCAACGGCCTTGCCGCAGTGGCTGCACCGGTTCTCCTGAGATCACTGAAGTTAAGGGCTGTCGGGCGTGGTCGACACTTCGATGGGTGACCACCCAGGCCGCCATGTGCTGTTGCCATTTTTCGGGGTGCACTCAGCATCGTGATGCTAACTGAGGAGCTACTCGACCATCATAACGACCGGGAGAGCGGTGTGCTGACCCCACGCCCCTCCTATCTGCATCCTCCACTGAGGATGACACGGCGGTCGGATGGTCCCGGTAGGCCATTCGTGGCCTGAAGACGGAGTGCTTTATTTTTAAGAAGCAGATGATTCTTGGGGAAAAAATGAAATTTTTGCCCACCCCATTAGCGTCCCCCAGTTATCGTTTCTGGTTTAAGTGATAATTCATACCTATGTCTATCATTATCGAGATATATATTACTTAGATTATCAAGTAAAACGATTTTAGAGAAATGTTTCAAGCTCACG
This sequence comes from Schistocerca piceifrons, assembly GCF_021461385.2. NCBI lineage: Eukaryota > Metazoa > Arthropoda > Insecta > Orthoptera > Acrididae > Schistocerca > Schistocerca piceifrons. The sequence continues at coordinate 680,332,682 of NC_060139.1, forward strand.
GCGTCACCTAATGCCATTCTGCCTGCCGATGTGCATATTGCTTTCTCTGGCCTGTGATTGTATGGACAACATCACAACATTACCATTAGTGGAGGATGATAACTTCTCAAAAATTCCTGAGCGCTTGCAGGTTGTTATGAGTTTCAAAACCATCAGTCTAAGAAGGAGAAGAAATGTGAACCATTTCATGACTGTAAGATATTTGAGACAAGACCCCGTTTTTATAGGAAATTCATGTACTAAATGTCAAACGATACTTGTTCCTCGAGATATTTTGCAAACATAGTTGCCATGTATACACATACATGACAATACACTAAATGTGCAACACATTATGGTGTTACACGTTTCTCTTGTAATCAAATAATTAGCATGTTGTGCTGTGATTCTGCTCTTTGATATTACTAACGTAGCTGTTGAATGTAATCTTTCTGCCTAAAACAAGTCCTTAAACAAAACTTAGTATACTCAGTAAACGAACATGGAAGCTGAGGACAAACGTTTCCCAAGAACTCTACACAAAAGAAGAGAACGTGTGCTATGTATATGTTTAAAACATGTTATTGGATGTGTTTGACGTAAGACACGTCATGGGGGCCCTGGGGGGGGGGGGGGGGGAAGCTGGGCTCTTTCCTCTTCCAGGACTCTTATGTATAGACTTCTAATTCATTACGTTTCTATCAGACCACAGATTTAGCACTGCTACGACAGGAAATACTGTGGCATCAGCATTCGCTTCGTAACTCGGGTGTGTTTTGTTGTTACACACTTGACGGGAAATTACGTATTTTCTCCTAGGCCAGGGAGACGGTTTCGTCGTAGACCTGCACTCAAGTTTTGACTCCTAACCTTTACAGATTGCAGGAACAGAGCAGCTCAACTTGCCTCCGCCACTGCTTCGTAAAGGTCGTTATCCCTGATGTATAGGGGGTGCACCACAGCGTAACGTGCAGTCATAGAGTTACAACTCGTGGAGTCCACTGAGTTCACTTAGCATGGCTGCACAAAGCGTTTTATACACGGGAGACGACGACCGTTTTGTCTTTTCCACACATCCGTCTAGGAAGCTGGGCCTGGTTAACACTTTATACAAAGAAGCCAAAACCGAAAATAAGTAACTTGAAATACACGTTTGCTCAATTTTGGCTCTCCCTCTCAACATAATTAAAGAGATTAAAGCAGTGAAGCACGTCCATTGACTGTAGGTACAGATTTAATTATCTTATTCTGTTTTGAGCAGTACATTACGGCAGTTCGTACCAATTTCCGTGGGCTGAGCAATCCTTCCTCTTCATACTATGAAGCACGGAACCTCACATACATGTCATATGCTTGACTCTATATATTTTCATTTCGCTGCAGGTGTAAATTATCATACGTGAAGAATTCGGAGCTCAGGTAGACTCTGGCAGTAGTTAACCTGCAATTGTCAAATTTGGTGGAATCATTTGTTATATTCCCTCCTCGCAAGTATGATGAATCTGGGTGTCTCCAGTTCAGCAAAGTTGCAGGTGGTGGTAACACTGGGTGCTCGAAAACTTCCACGAACAAAAAGATAGTCGTGGAAATACACCAGCTTTCAGAACTTTTAGTAACTTCAAATGCCGCTCATCCAATATAGTGATGTGTGGCATTTTCTATGTTATTTTATTGATGATCTCGTTCTACTCTTGAACTCCTTGAATATATGACTTCTTATCCGTTGCACTCTGCACCAGAGTAAGTTCTTGTCTAGCATTCAGAACAATTCGCCATATGTCTTCAAAGTATCCCATAGGCAGTTTTAGATGTGTATATGAAGTAAATTTCTTATTCTCCTCCACTGCTCTGCCCTCTGGCTCCTCTATGAACTATCCAGCATCTTCTAAATCGTTCAAATCTGAGGGAGAAGCAGAGACACACGTTTTAAGAGTTGATGCTATGCCCACATTGGATGTACAATCAATCTCGACTTCGTTAAGTTCGTATCTCATGAAACAGGAACACCGAAGCATTACGTGTAAGGTTCAATGCCACAGTAACGGTACCATCCCATTTCGTAAATTATCCATCAAGATATTTGAAACTTCTGCATGGGAGGCTTAAAGCGTCTTGATGCTGGATTACAATCCCGATTTCGCGCTTCTTGTTAAATGTGGTTGATGCACAAGTTTTAAGCGAGTAGCATTCCTGTCATATAATATGCTCATCATATTCCATCGGGCTAGTTATGTCGAATGATGTCATCGTGATTTCAGATCTACTGATTTAGGAAACTCATAGTTCGCATGTTTTATAACATTGCTGTTCTGTTGTGAAGCGCCACGTGGTGCGTTGTGCATCTCGGTTTTATGCCTTATTCGCATTCTCTCTTTGTTGACAATACGAGGACGCTGGGATGCTGCTGTGAGTCCTGGCTTGCTGAAGTCGCCGCTGCCGCTTCCAGTCTCCCAGCAAGAGAATGACTTTGTTCTCGCTGAGAAGCTCAGGTGGGCCCACTTCACGTCCCGGCCTGTTGAAGGTCACTGTCAATTCTGGTCCTGACAGGTTTCTGCACATTCAGGGTCACAGCTGGTTCCACTTTAGATGTAATTATGCAGTGATTTCCTACCACGAAAGTACATGAGTTGGTTGTACCAGTCCATAATATGCAGCTCCAGATAGTGGAGTGTCTGGACTGTGACTGGAAGGTAAATCACGTTGCAGTTGTTTCAATGATCTTATACCCTGTTCCAACTGATGGGAAGAATATGTAAGTTGTGTGAATCGATCTCTTGTTGAGGTAAGAGATTGTAACAATTTTACACACGACACTGTCTATACTGACACGAAGTATATACACTGACTGGTCGGATCTGTAAAATTTATTAGGCTCTTTCTTCAAAACTTGTCCTTTTGTGGGATCCAATCTCAGTCCTACTGAAACTTTCTGGTTGAAATCAGTCGCTGAATTCGGTGTCTTTATTTCAGATTTAAGTGTATTGATGTTTCACATAAGAGCCGGCCGCGGTGGCCGTGCGGTTCTAGGCGCTGCAGTCCGGAACCGCGGGACTGCTACGGTCGCAGGTTCGAATCCTGCCTCGGGCATGGATGTGTGTGTGATGTCCTTAGGTTAGTTAGGTTTAAGTAGTTCTACGTTCTAGGGGACTGATGACCTAAGGTGTTAAGTCCCATAGCGCTCAGAGCCATTTGAACCATTTCTTTTTCACATAGCACAATCCCTTTTCCAGAGCGTTTAAAATCGTCGTTTAAATCGTTAATGTCGTATCCACTGTTTTCTATTTCCACAGTTTCTTTTCTACCTTTAATTTCCAGATGAACTCCAATTGATGAGTGGACATTTAATACACCTCTTAATACACCCTCCTTCAAAAACGGTAGGAGGAACATGATACGCAGATGTCTTGTTGTATGGTTTCAGGTATAATCCTTTTCTGATTGCTAATGCTTCCATCAAGCGGTTATGCCGTCTTGCTTCGTCTAGCTGCTCCGAGGAGTTCTGTGCGTTCTTGACTGTTCTGGAAATAGCCGCAGTACCACCAGCCAGTGAACCCATCGCTGAGGGATCTGAGAGGACAGAAATGACGAAGGGGATTATTCCGCCTGATGTCTTGGGTATCGGCAGAACCCGAGTTGCTTTAACTGGTCCTCTATGCTTCAGGAGGCTTTTAGCTGCATACATCAACGTAAGGATACTGTTTTTTAAACACCCCTGACCTGACTTCTTCTTCGTAGTTGTCTTCTTCTTCTTCAGTGCACGACGTGTGTCATTGATAGCTTACCTGAAATTCACACCCAAGTCCAACTTAATTGCACCACGCATGGTTTTATCAACTACAAATGCTGCAGTGCACTACCCTATACCAATATCCTTTCTTGCATATATTGCCTTGGCTCTATCAGCTAAAATTCGATCTGCAGCACGACGTCCTGGGAGATCTTTATGTTTTGTGTATGCAATGTCGTGTTCCAAGCACGCCTCGTCAAGCAGGTTAATCCCCTTATCACCACGAGCCAACGTTTTTGACGCTTTGCACCAGGTCCACAGTAATTATACTGTGGAATGTGCAGTTCGCCTGGAAGTTTTTGGAGAATACCAAGACGTCCTAAAAAGTATTTCCTACTGTGGTCGCTATACTATTGTTATGGATATGATCAGTGTACTCTTTATATAGCAAATCGTCAGCGACAATACATCTGTTTTGTGCTGCAGGAAAGTCAAGCCATTTAACTAGTGCTCTGTTCCCTCGACGTCTCATGACATGGGCTCATAGGGGAGGGGGGGATGCTGCATTCCTATTGATTCCCACGAATTTTTCACCTATGATGTCACAATTTTGAGCACCCTCTGTTGGTGGGACTGTCAACTAGGCCAGTCAGTCTGCAGCTGCTGAAGAGGACGTTATGCTGCAGACCTATCTGGCTGCAGGGGTAACTGTTATTAGTTCAGTGTGTTACTACTATGAGTGTGCTGCCCACCACAAAAATGCAGCACATAGGAATAATATCACTTATCTGCTGCATTGGCGGCAATGCACAGTGGAAGAGTCAAGCTGACGAGCTATTTCAAAGAAGGAGTTCGGCAGTTCGAGCAGCAGCAACTATTTCTATGCGTTGCGAAAAGCTCCTTCATCCCATACCAATGCATCGCCTTTATTTGGCAAAAAGTATTCTTTTTTCGCTCCTTCATTGCTTCATCTCTCTAACCATCAAGAAGGACGCTATTTATGCAGTCCTCGACTGTATGTTTAGTATAATATGCTTATTAAATTCCTCTCTGCTACCAGCAATTGTACAAATTCTGCACACACCCAGTACATGCCTCGCCAACATCTCATCGCAGATTGAGCTTTTCCCAGCAGTTCACAAATGGAGGATGGGAGGCAGCTGTAGGACAGTCTACATATAAATAAAGGCAATACCTTATGTCCTCCCTCTCCAGCAGCTCAGCACAGACTGAGTCTTTCTCCCACCAATTCACGAGTGGGGGTGGGGAGGTGAAGTAGAGGAGGGGAAAGTGAGGTGAGAGGAAGGGAAGAGGGAGATAGAGTGGGGGGGGGGGGGGTGGTGATGATGATGTGTGATGTTGCCACATCTGCTCCCCAAGGGAGAGGAGATGGTGGGATCCTCCAGGGGAGGCTACCATCTTGAATAAATTTGGCAACAATACAGGCTGCACTGACTTATCTTTGTGCCACTACTACTGCGGTGGACCACTTCACTATTCTACACTTACAGAGCACCCTAAATCACACAAACATGCCCCGCAGTACCAACCGCCTCAAAGGCGAAGAAGCAACACTATTAAAACCTTTAAAATCAACTCAGAGAAACTAATACCAACCACAAGCAAGGCACCTGATCTCACAACGCCCTGCTCTGTGGAGAAGAGTCTGAACATCCGACAACATACCACAGGGACTTATCAATGTTCCACACTCCAAGTTTCAACGCTTTGGAAACCAGCAACTTAGTAATTGTCACAGTTTCTTGAACGTTGTATTGAGGATGAGTTGCCATACTCTTCATATGTACCAGATCACAGTAACATATATTTGATGATCTCTGTTATGAAATGATGTAAATACTAATTGTGGCAATTATTAAGTTATAATGGCATAACGCGTTTGTTTTCTGACTATCGTGTAATTACACTGACCACAAACGAAAAAAAGCTGTTATGTCATGTGCGGATGTTGTCATTTTAAGAAATATTTGAATTATGTATGAAGCTATAACGGCAGCTAACTAATCAAGAGTATTTTATGACTTGAAGATGGCTAGGTTGTTATCTGAAACTAGTAATCAATCCAAATACAGACGATTTCATGTGTGATCTTGATTTCATGGATTTTCAGTATATAACACAAATTTTAAAAAATAATAATAGTAGCAGATATCAAAAGAATTTATAGGTTTACAAAATACATGTTACTGATACAGCAAGTTTTGGGAAGTAAATTTAAGGAAACTGCTCCAGCAAAGTATTCTGGGAAATGGGGAAAATCTGGTTGGAAAGAAGGAGTGTGTACAGGGACAATGGTAATCGTGATTGTTGGTTTAGTGGATATGTCATTAACTTTCTGAAACCGGATATGTTATTCATTTCTCCAATATATTGCGGGAAGTTACTCCATAGTCGGGTTCCTGCTACAGACTTCAAGAAAAACATGTTCACATGTGTGTGAAATCTTATGGGACTTAACTGCTAAGGTCATCAGTCCCTAAGCTTACACACTATTTAACCTAAACTATCCTAAGGACAAACACACACACACCCATGCCCGAGAGAGGACTCGAAGCTCCGCCGGGATCAGAGACTTCGAGAAAGTGGCTGTAGGATGAGTGGAAAAAGAAGGATTTTGCTCTGATGTAAACAGGTGTTTTTGCAATGTTGTTCAGACAAGAGCGTAAAGGTCGAGGAGATATTTGGGAAACAATGGACACTGATAAGACAGAACAGAAGCTAGAGAGTATGGAAATCTCTGCGTTTGTCTGCACGCAACTAGGATAGCTGCTGGTATTCATAGCCACTTTCAGGCGTCGTGAGTTTTCCTGAAAAAGACCTCACCGGATAACATAGCTGTAATCAATAATAGGAAGTATACGTGTTCTGACATGCAACGTAGACACTCCTGAGCTGAACGTGTGAGCAACTCCCGGCCAGTTGCACTGCTCTACCATCTTCGGTCAACGCCACGGAGAAGCTATTTGTATAGTAGGAAAACTAAAATTTAATGTATTTACACCCAACACCGTATCACTTTCGCCCTAGGGCATTTCAACAGACCACACTGCCATACACTGAGGCTAGCATCCTGCGTAGGGACCACAGCTCTGTGGGACTCCATACTGTGTTGATCAGACACAAAGAAAGGTAAGGGGGACATAAAGTACATGGATCCGGTATACCTTTTACTAATTTATTTATAAAAAACAAATTTTTATTTACAGGCGTATTTACATATCACTACTGCTCAAAAACAATTAAAGAGCAATGAACTGGAGGCAATTGTTGAGTTGTAAATGATAAACAGAACTTTAACACAATATTTGGTATGTAGGGCGTCCGTAAATGAGAGGCATGATTAATTAATTTAAAGAAATTCGCTTCAGATTATTTAATCAAACCATGACCAGTTTCGGGATGTGAAGATCCCATCTTCAGGTGCATACAGTTATTGTACTTGCAAATGCATAACATGCGGTATGGCAAGTCGGTGCACGGCCTGGCCCGATTATATGTTATGTATTCTCAAATACAAGAATTTCATACACCTGAATACGGTGCTTTAACACCCCGAAAACGGGCGTGATTTGAATGAATAATTAGTACAATCATAACTTTTAACAGCTCGAGAGTCCGGCTGTGTGTGTGGCACGCTGTGCAGCTGCTGCCTTATCCGCTCACTTTCCCGGGAAGCTGTGCTGGACGTTGATGTAGCCGCCCTTGGAGGCGGGCCCGGCGGCCGGTCCGTCGTGCACGCGGCCGTAGCTGACGCCGGCGCCCACCCTGGTGTTGCCGTCCTTGCTGGTCCACACGCCGTCCGCCTGGCCGTGCACCATGGTGCCGATGCGCCGGTCGCGGCTGACGCCGCCGTCCACGCTGCCCGACACGTGGCTCTCCTGCCGCTTAGGCAGGTTCTCCACCCTCGACACGAAGCGCCGCGCCCGCACCACTGACTCCTGAAAGTAACGAAGCAGTTTAAGGGCCGATCTAACTGCTTCTGCTGACTGTGCGAATCAGAGACGCGGAAATCGTCAAGTGTGTCCCAAGGAGGTGTAATGATACTGCTCTTATTTTCTACAGACGTTGACGGGAAACAAAATCGCAACACCAAGAAGAAGCTGTGCGACATAGCCTACATGAAAGTTGACATGCGTGTTTCTACATAGGAAAGGTGACACCTGTTTCAATTTCGCGCCAGTCATGAAGTGGTGCTAGTAGCACCACTATGAGGAAACCAATCAGGTTTGCCTTAAATACACAGTGAAACTGTCCTGAGGATTAGTTGCCTTTGAGATTGACTGTAGTGACTTGACGTCAGTCAAAAATGCCTTTAAGCGACAAAGACGCCATCACTTCACGGAGTTTGAACGAGGTCGTGAAATAGCTTCAAGGACAACTCCGAGCCAGACGCCCTGAAAAGCGCATTCTACAGACGGTGGTTTACCGTTGTTTACGACTTCAGTAGTGTCAAGCGAGAGTTCTCTGGAGGCCAGGGTGGAAGTCTGTTGTGTTTTCTGATGAAAGCTGGTTCTGCCTCGGTTAGTTAAGAAGAGACCAGTTGACGGCCTGCAACCAATCTGTCTGCCTGTTGCACACACTGGACCTATACGTGGAGTTACGGTGTGGGTGCGAGTTCGTATGACAGCAGAAGCAGTCTCGTGGTTATCCTACGGAGCCTGACTCCAAAACTGTATATCAGTTTTGTGATTCGACCTGTCTTGCTGCCATTCGTGAACAGCATCCCAGGTTGTGCTTTCCAACAGCAGAACGCTCGCCCAACTTCCGCTATAGTAACCCGTTTTGCTCTACAGACAGTCGACTTGTTGCCTTGGCCTGCTACATTACCAAACCTGTCTTCAATAGAGCACATACCGGACATCATCGGACTACAACTGCAGCGTCAGCCATACACAGCATTTGCGTTGACCGAGCAAGTGCAACAGGTATAGAACTCCATCCCGTTAACTGACATGCAGTGCCTGTACAATACAAGGCATGCACGTTTGTATGCTTCCACCCAACATTCTGGCCGTATAGAGCTGTCATTCATGTTCCAGCATTTCATATTTCCAATGGCTTTGCTCGTGCTTACGTTCACCTGTGATGTTACAATATTAAGCGCTAAAACTGTTTCCGAAATTTCATTACTCTACATTAATTATTTTTTTATTTTCCGGTTTGTTTTGTCAGTGTACATAAATGATCTGACGGGCTACTCGCCTCCAAGAGTAGTCGCTAACGCACGCCTGTGCGGTGGCGTTCCACTCTTGCATAAGCCGGTTCGAATCCTGGTGATAGATGAAATTTTCATCGTCGGTATTTGACCGGCAAGGGGAAGATAGATAGTGGCATAACGTTTCTAACGACAAGTCTTCGGGCAAAAGTACTGGGTTAAATTCCACACCTCTCCGCAGTGTCTCATGAAGTGCGGGCAAGCGACACTGTTGACGGTGGTATGTCCGTCAGACGGGAACGGTAAGCTCGGCGGCCCCCTTGGTGCTATTCGCGAGCGGTAGGCTGTGTGCCGGTACAGGGTTTTACCCACTCCTCTCCCTCATCACCTTCAACACGAACATGACACAACACCACGCACTCCGATTCCAGCCATCTGCCCTTAACAGATGCACTTACGCACACAGTTATCATATTCCGCGAAGGAAAGGTGCCCGCGGACGCGTTGGACACGGAAAACCTTTCCAGTCAGGTGGTTGAATCTGCCCTTCGGCCACTCGCGCCATGTGACTTTACTTATCTGACAGCTGGATGAGCAGTTGCTTTCTGATGACGGTGCGGTGTACGGAAAGGTGTCATCGGTGAATGACTGTAAGAGGACTCACGATAGCTTAGGAAAACTTTCTAGTTGGTGTGATGAATGGCAGGGTGCTCTAAACGTATAAAAACGTAAGTTACTGCAGCTGAGTAGGAGAAACAATCTTTTAATGTTCGGATACGGCATTAGTAGTCTGCTGTTACTCACATCTATTAAATATTTAGGCATAATGTTGTAAAGCACCAAGGAATGGAAAAACAACGTAAGCATGGCAGTAGGGAAGGCGAATAGTCGACTTCGGTTTATTGAGAGAATATAGGAAATTCTGCTTCATCTGTGAAGAATACCGCAAATAGAAGACTACTGCGACCCATTCTTGAGTACTGTTCGAATGTTTGGGCTCCTCATCATGTCGGATTAAAGGAAAACGTCGAAGCAGTTCAGAAGTGTGGTGGTAGATCTGTTACTGGCAGGTACGACGAACACACAAGTGTTACGAAGATGCTTCGTGAACTGAAATGGCAATGCGTGCAGGGAAGACAACGTTCTTTTCGCGAAACACTACTGCGAAAATTTAGAGAACGGGTATTTGAAGCTCACTGCAAACTGATTCTACTGCCGCCAATATATATTTGGCATAAGAGCTACGAAGATAAGAGCTTTCATGGAGCCATATAGGCAGCCATTTTTCCTGTCTGAACAGGAAGCGATATGACTATTAGTGGAGTGGTACAAGGTCCCTACGTCATGCACCATACAGTGCCTTGTGCTGCATGTATGTAGATGTAGATGTAGCTGTAGACACAACACGTGCAAAAACGTAACGTAAAAAACGTGACATATAAGAAAGACAATTCGCTGATGAAGAAACTGCAAGGTTAGGATGCAACTGTTAGTGGCTGGCGTATGGTTAGTAACTGTAAGATGTAATGAACGAAGTGAAGAAAGACATTGAGTTAAGAATAAAAGTGTACGAAAAACATGTACCACTGCTAAGATCGCAAACGTCATAACCCTCATGGCTGAAACCAGGGAACACTCAGGAAAGCATTGCATGGGGATGAGTACTGAATTTACATTCAAAATAAATAAAAAAACAGAAACTTCCCGAAGATATGTAAAGAGGAGACTAACATCATGTTTAGCGTCAAAAGTGATAAAGAGGAAATAGCGAAAGAAATAAAATAAAAAGATTGTTAGGAAGGAAAGACGGTTACAGAAGATGAAGGAGCCCAGGAAGGTATTAGAACTAGACTGACGCTTACTTTGGTCCAGAAATGAGTTCGATATCAAGCAACGCACATTTTTAATAACTTACCTACAATCATTTAAGATTTATCTAATAATAAAGTACAGTTTAAAAGAAGTGTGAACGGACTGTGTATTGTGTATGAAACGGGGGACCCAGAAACTACGGAGAGGCTTTGTCCCCCCATAGTGCGCAGTGGTTCACAACCCCACAACAGGCCACAGCAGTCCACCCGCCCCACCCACCGTCGCCCCACACCGAACCCAGGGCTATTGTGCGGTTCAGCCCCCTGTGCCCCCCCCCCCCCCCCCCCACCCTCCCGGGTGGTAATCATGGTGTACGCGTACGTGGAGACAGTGTTTGCGCAGCTATCGCCGACATAGAGTAACTGAGGCGGAATAAGGAGCACCAGCCCGCATTCGCCGACGCAGATGGAAAACCGCCTTAAAAACCATCCACAGACTGGTCGGCACACCGGACCTCGACACTAATCCGCCGCAGGGCGGATTCGTGCCGGGGACCGGCACGCTTCCCGCTCGGGAAGCAGCGCGTAGACCACGCGGCTAGCCGGACTGGCTATGAAAGGTTTCATTGACAAAGCTCTCAGTAGATAAATCACGTATAATTATATTAAATTACATGAAATCTGACTTCTGAAAATATTCATTGCAAGCAATCAATGTAAATAAGTGTTGTGAACTGCTACTTGTTTGATGAAACACGGATCATCAGTCTAAGAATTATCTTACGCACTTCAATGTACATACGTATCTAGTATATAAAAATATGCCTCGCAGGATTAGCCGAGCGGTCCAAGGCGCTGCAGTCATGGTCTGTGCGGCCGATCCCGGCGGAGGTTCGAGTCCTCCCTCGGGCATGGGTGTATGTGTTTGTCCTTAGGATAATTTAGTTTAAGTATTGTGTAAGCTTAGGGAGTGGTGACCTTAGCAGTTAAGTCCCATAAGATTTCGCACACATTTGAACATTATAAAAATATGTTCCAGATTTCCTTGATGAGAATCTATGCAAGGAACACAAACGTATCTCTTTTTTTTGTAAATATGTATTCTTGCTTTATGACATCTTTTACATCCTTGAGGATCGCCTCACTACACAGGCCCACGGATCGAAACCTACTTTAAAAAAATGTTTGCAACTAAACAGCTTAAATAATATAAAAAACATAGGGCGAAGGTAAGGTTATTTACACTACGTAGATACAGCACAACAACGTGTGGAAAATGAATTCGGATTTCAGAAAGTGACAAAATAGGAAATATTTGAAATGCAATGCTATAGAAAACTGTTAGAAAGTAAGACGAGAGATAAAGTAGCAAATGAAGAGGAACTACAATGAATAGCCTGAAACAGAAGTCCTTAGACAACATTATCAGAAGAAGCGTCGTAGAACTAACCAGGAATAGTTAATTTTTGGCACCTATTAACATAAAAAGTTCCTTTTGATTGTTGGGTATTGTAAGGAAATAATTTCTCTCACCTGACGAAATAGTGGCTGCGATTCAGAGTCATATCTCTCTAGCCTAAATTGCACATGTCCGTCACAGCTTTTACCTTTTGGCAGCAATGGCGAAAATAAGACGACCTTCGTAAGTAAGAGGGATAAATGCTCTTGGGATAAACAATATATTTACACTGGTTGTGTGGAGTACAAAGTATAATGCTATGTTTTTGTGGATTACTATAGAGGAAAATGATGGGTCAAAATCTGAGTCATTGCCTATTCTTTTTATAAAGCTCGATGACGGTTGCCAGATACAATAGATACATGTAAGGTACATACAAGAACCAAATGTTTTAGATCCAAACTCCAGAAGAGGCTGCTAAAAAAACCAGCATTTAACCCTGGGTGTTGGCATCACTCGAAACCAGCAATAAACTGTGCATTGCCATTTCTCAGTTCCCTGCACAAGATTATACCTATTTGTTACCTATACCAAAGAGATTTATTAATCTCGTCCACGCAGTCAGCCGGCCGGAGTGGCCGAGCGGTTCTAGGCGCTACAGTCTGGAACCGCGCGCCCGCTACGGTCGCAGGTTCGAATCCTGCCTCGGGCATGAATGTGTGTGATGTCCTTAGGTTAGTTAGGTTTAAGTAGTCCTAAGTTCTAGGGGACTGATGACCACAGCAGTTAAGTCCCATAGTGCTCAGAGCCATTTGAACCATGCAGTCATGTGTGCGAAACAATGAATGACTACTGCATCGCCGGCCGGGGTGGCCGAGCGGTTCTAGGCGCTACAGTCTGGAACCGCGCGACCACTACGGTCGCAGGTTCGAATCCTGCCTCGGGCATGGGTGTTTGTGATGTCCTTAGGTTAGTTAGGTTTAAGTAGTTCTTAGTTCTAGGGGACTGATGACCTCAGAAGTTAAGTCCCATAGTGCTCAGAGCCATTTGAACCATTTGACTATTGCATCCGCAGTGGCCACACTGGGGAACTGCCACATTCCGACTGATACGCACCTCTTCAACTGGAGCGGCGCAGCTGAGTGCGATGACGCTGAGGAAAAAGAGAGCAGGAAACGTCCTCATTGTGTTTAGCAGGGCTGCCACTAGTCCAGCTGTCAGCCTGGAACAGAGGAAAGACAGCATTCACAGCCATACAGTTTCATGATGTTTGTACGTACAGAGCACTACAGTTGAACTGACGTGATCATTAATCAGGTCAATGTTAAATAAGTTGCCGTACGCGGTCCGCAGCTCGTGGTCGTGCGGTAGCGTTCTCGCTTCCCACACCCGGGCTCCCGGGTTCGATTCCCGACGGGGTCAGGGATTTTCTCTGCCTCGTGATGACTGGGTGTTGTGTGAGGTCCTTAGGTTATTTAGGTTTAAGTAGTTCTAAGTTATAGGGGACTGATGACCATAGATGTTAAGTTCCATAGTGCTCAGAGCCATTTGAACCATTTTTGTCGTACGCGTTGTTCCCACGACATCGATCAGTACCTTGAAAATCAGTTACACTGCCCACACTAAAGCTGAGTTAGGTACCTTCCTGAACAGCTACATTTCTTTCATGGCTTTCGGCGCTAAGGAACGGAATTCTTCCCAACGGCAATAATTTTCAGAATAATTATTACAACAACAGAAAATCCGGAATTTCGAATGGCACAGAGATACATTAAAAAGCGCAAGTTATACGTTCATCTAATTCACCTATAATAAAATTTATATTGTAGAAAGATACATTGACATCAATCAGTTTATTTGTAAAATAAATTCGTGAAATTCAGTCACCATATCTCAGATCAGTCGACGCAGTACATTCAGCTTTTGTTAGGGTCCTTCAACTTACTCGAAAACAATTTTTCATATCTTACACCTGAATGTTATTTCAAGACCTGTGCGTTAGCTTATGCGTTGTGTGTGTGTGTGTGTGTATGTGTGTGTGTGTGTGTGTGTGTGTTTTTCTCGGTGACAGTTCGCAGGTAAACGAAGCGTTGTGGTTATTGTATCTGGTTACTCTCAGATTTCATAGCACGTTATGTGTTCGAAGTCCACATCTTCTGAATCCGTTTGTTTTAATCATCGATTTCTTTCCATTCTGAGCTTGTAGAACTCACTGCCTCTCCCAGGCCTTCTAGTCACGGACTCCTTAACATTTGTCAAATCAGACCTTACGAAGGATTTCTCCTGCTCCTCTTGACGTGTGTAGCCTGCTGGGGTTGAAACAAGTCTGCAACTTTTCTGTGATAACAATAACTGTTAGGTGATGCGTCTCAAGTTGGGTAATAAGTTTTGTTTATTGATGACTAGTTTCGGGCGGCTTGTCCATTATCAAATCATCTGTGTCTGGTTGTTAGGCAAGATGTAAGTACCTGGATGATTTGATAATAAACAAGTCATTCTAAACTAGTCATCAATAAATAAATAAAACTTCCTACGCAACTTAAGACGATTTCTCTAGCAGTTATTGTCATCCTACATGAATTGTCGATTTAATTAACATTACAATTTTGATACCTCATACTGCACTTTGTCCCAGGTAATTCTGTTCCAGTTTTCACAGGGATATCATCTATTATCCATACCGTTTCCTTCTTGGCTGCTATTTCTTATTAGGTATTAATATGTTTTCCAGATAGCCCATCAGTTTCGTTTAACAGCCATTCCCCATTTTCATCTAGAGGACAACTTATGCTCGCTCACTGACATCCTTTTCATAAGCCAGAGGCACATTGTAGTGAATGTTTTATGAACACAAGCTGTATGAAGGAAGAGGTTTCTTGTACCCCAGTGTTCAGTATAATCTTTTTCGTCTCCTCTTCTTACTCACCGAAAAATTATAGTACTTCTTTTACTATTAAAGAAATTATTCTCAACTGGAGAAAATCGTTAGCAGATCTTTACGAGTTTTTCAGATATTTTCGGTACAATCTGTTTACTCAGTGAGAGAAAGAATAAACAATTTCTAGACCTCCGCTGGGTGGCAAGTGCATAGTCTTACAACTTCATGCGTACCTATTGGCTAGCTTTTGCATGAGGTTTATTTCGCAGTGGCGATCTAGACGAACATCTGCGCGTTCGTTTCTAGTGTTACACGATCTTTCAGCGCAGAACGAGCACTTACCTCGCACTGTGTGAGTCCGGTGTGCCTGTGGTACAGTGCAGACTGCAGCCGCAGGCCCGCTATTTAACGGCTGTGGCCTGGCCGTAGGTGCGTCCCCTCCGCGGGCACGTCGCACTCCTTGGTGTTTACTGTGTGACGTCACGACAGCCGAAACCTCTCGGAAGGCTGCGTCACCAGCCGGGCGGCAGGCGATGCCTCTGGTTCTCGAGACGGGGGTTCGTTAAGAAATTTGTGTCCCACATATCGATGAAACGAGCGTTGAGGAACTTGTGACATCGTCGCTTCCAGAAATTAGAGTACTATTACATGCATCGCTAGGACAGTGACATGATCTGTTATCTGATTGTCGTGTGCAGAAGGTAGATCACAGTTAGAACATACAGAGTTTTTGTGAGAGGAGGACTTCTTTTTCACACAGTACAGCTCAATCTAGAGAATGAACGATTTTAGATGTGAGAGGTGTGTTAATTACATTAACTGAATTTATTTTGACATTTCTTCAGTGACACCTATCAAAGAATGTCACACAAATGGCACCATTACCTTCGACTTAGAACCAAGTCTTTTTTTTTTTTTTTGTAACTTATCCAAGTCCCAAGTACTATCTATGTAAAGAATTCAAATCCTCCGATGAAGCAGTAATGTTACCTTTTTACACGATATGAAGCTGAAATTTATAATAAGAAAACAAAGTCACTGTGTATCCCTAAAGCAATATGTGTAGTCCACGCAAAATTGTTTGCTGTACTATGCCTGAAAAAATGTGCTATACCCATCACTAAGCAACTTGTTCAACTCGTTCGTGGCAGCAGAATCTGTCTACTCAGTGGTAGCTGATGGGCGAAAAGAAACAGCGGATTGCAGAGTCGCAGAAAACAACAGGCTAAAATGCTTTGAACTGTAGAATGAATGTATGCAATTGTGCGCTGAATGAAATGAACCCTACTTCCAAAGTTACCTCCACTGAATGAACATACATATTGTAAGCACATAAATTTGCTGCAAACAGTCTCATTTCTTTCTCTGCCTCGTGATGACTGGGTGTTGTGTGATGTCCTTAGGTTAGTTAGGTTTAAGTAGTTCTAAGTTCTAGGTGACTGATGACCGTAGATGTTAAGTCCCATAATGCTCAGAGCCATTTGAACCATTTTTTTTAGTCTCATTTCTACTGCTTGAGATTTACTGCACGACGTTTGTGGTTGATTGAAAGTACAAGTGGCCTAGTATCGAGATCATCACATGACTAAAATCTTTAACATTGCGTTTCAAAAGGTAAAATATGAAATATAAATCTGAACTACTCCGCTCCATTTCCACTCAGTCTGGCCCACACTTTCAGACAAAAGCACAAGCTACATAATACTTAATCACTATGTAAAATCCAGTGCTAAAATATACAGCAGCTAAAGTACTGTGGCAGGGAACTGCTACTAACTGATCACTGGTGTAGCGCAATAAAATGTCTTTAGTAACCAACGGTCAGGAAAACTGATTCGTAGTCTACATCCTATCTTTCTCCGATACCAGGCTGTAAACAGGTTCAACGTGAGCGACAGGTCCTGAACTTCTACCGAGTTGCCGGCCGGAGTGGCCGAGCGGTTCTAGGCGCTACAGTCTGGAACCGCGCGACCGCTACGGTCGCAGGTTCGAATCCTGCCTCGGGCATGGATGTGTGTCATGTCCTTAGGTTAGTTAGGTTTAAGAAGTTCTAAGTTCTAGGGGACTGATGACCTCAGAAGTTAAGTCTCATAGTGCTCAGAGCCATTTGAACCATTTTTTTCTACCGAGTTCCGTGTTAGCCACGAATAGTAGCTTAGCCCCCTGAAATTAAAAAGTCTTCTATTATCGTCCCGCGTCATACTTTACAGTATCGTTGGATGCAGCGTTTCTGCCCTCTTACTGATGCCTTCTTCTGGGATCTGGCTGTAGACTGTGGCGCACTGTCAGAGATACGCAAATTAAAGGAAATTATTTCGTGTGTTTATCGCCGCGAATATTAATGACTGATTGGCAATGACGTTTGCATGACTGGAGGAAGCTTTCACCAGTGACTGGAGAGCGGGGCAAGAGTCAGTAACTTTTCTCTGTTTAATCTTGTGAACTGAAATTGGAGTAAAGTGAACTTCTATTCTTTATAGCTAGAGTACCGGGTGACAATTGTCGAACTATACAAAGAAAAACGTAAATTAATTACAAAATACATACTTTATCCAGCATGTAAACGTCACTACAGATATTCGGATTTAGGTTACATGTTCGATATGCCTGACATCATTGGCGATGACGTGGCGCAGACGAATAGCGAAATTCTGCATAACCCGCTGAAGTATCGGAACATTGGCACTGTCGATGACCTCCTGAATCGCTGTTTTCAGGTCATCAATGATTTTGGAGTTACTGTCGTACGCCTTGTCTTTAATATAGCTCCACAAAAAGGAGTCGCACGTGTTCAGTCCGGATAATATGGCTGCCAATCGAAGCCCATGCCAGTATCCTCTGGGTAGCCCAGAGCCAGAATGCGGTCCCCATAAAGTGCTCCTCCGAGACATCACTCTCGTGCTCCGATGGGGTCGAGCTCCGTCTTACATGAACACATATTATCGAAATCAGGTTCACTTTGGATAATGAGGATGAAATCATCTTTCAAAACCTTCACGTACCGTTCCATCAAGGAACATCGTACCGATTATTCCGTAACTGGACATTGCACACCACACAGTCGCCGGCAGAGGGTGGAGAGACTTCTCGATCGCGAAATGCAGATTCTCAGTCCCCCAAATGCGCCAATTTTGCATAGTGACGAACCAATCCAAATGAAAGTGGGCTTCGTCGCGTAAATGCGCTTACTAATTCCTACCATGCCTTGCGCCCAACGTGCAATTCGAACGTTCTAACGCAAACCGTTCAGAAGATCTGATGATTTAATTTCCTATAGTTCACCCTGTATCTGTTGTAGTGCTGAACAATGCAAGCGGTGCAATTACAGAAACGCTATCTGATAAAATGAGTAGCCAAAACTTTCTGAAACTGTATTTTTAATTAACTTTACCAAATGGATTAAAAATTTTCTTTGAAATTTTATTAGGCAATACAGTGGGTCTCAGTACTCGACTGCACTTCCAACACACAAAGATAACAGAATGAAAATGCTGCGTAAAATTATTAATCGAATTTTGAAAGAGCAAAATGGTTCAAATGGCTCTGAGCACTATGGGACTCAACTGCTGAGGTCATTAGTCCCCTAGAACTTAGAACTAGTTAAACCTAACTAACCTAAGGACATCACAAACATCCATGCCCGAGGCAGGATTCGAACCTGCGACCGTAGCGGTCGCGCGGTTCCAGACTGCAGCGCCTTTAACCGCACGGCCACTTCGGCCGGCTTGAAAGAGCAAATCAACAAAAATGTTTGTCTAAATATGCCCTGTGAGTTTTCGTACGTAATCTGATGAAAGTTCTGGATACTGAATAATACGTACGTGAATGTGACAGTACACCGCGACAAAATAAAACTATCTGCTTACAAAATCTGAAAATCTGGAAATTTGGCCGGCCGAAGTGGCCGTGCGGTTAAAGGCGCTGCAGTCTGGAACCGCGCGACCGCTACGGTCGCAGGTTCGAATCCTGCCTCGGGCATGGATGTTTGTGATGTCCTTAGGTTAGTTAGGTTTAACTAGTTCTAAGTTCTAGGGGACTAATGACCTCAGCAGTTGAGTCCCATAGTGCTCAGAGCTATTTGAACCATTTGTTTGGAAATTTGTGGCAAGATCTTGTGGGACCAAACAGCTGAGGTCATCGGTCCCTAAGCTTACACACTATTTAATCTAACTTAAACTAACTCCAATCTCCGACAGGGGGGGGGGGGGGGGGCGGGGAGCCGCGCGAAATTTTTTGTGGCTTACCTATGGCAACGGCAACTTGTTATTGCACGAAGTGATGAACATAAATATGCAGTGCAGCTGCAAGTAAGCTAAATAAAAGGAAAGCCCGGCGCAAGCGCCTGCAACCCCGTCAGGCGGCATCCTCCGTCGCGGTGGGCAGTATGTGTGTGTGTGTGTGTGTGTGTGTGTGTGTGTGTGTGTGTGTGTATCGTTACACTTGGTCAAGTATATCATTACACTCACTTAGTCAGTCAACTCTGAGACACCGAGCGAGGTCAGTCGCATTTATTTGTGATTTTAAATTTTAAATGAACTTTGCCGCGCGCACCATTTTTGTATAAAGAACTATTAATTTCCTGCTCATTATCAGTCAAAGAGGAACGCATGAGAGTGCGCTCAAAGCTCTTACAATCGCAGCATTGTTCTGTGAATTACCATGTTAATAACTTTCTATAATGCAACGTACAGCGCGGGACTAGCCGAGCGGTCTTGGGCGCTGCAGTCATGGACTGTGCGGCTGGTCCCGGCGGAGGTTCGAGTCCTCCCTCGGGCATGGGTGTGAGTGTTTGTCCTTAGGATAATTTAAGTTAAGTAGTGTGTAAGCTTAGGGACTGATGACCTTAGCAGTTGAGTCCCATAAGATTTCACACACAATTTTTTTGCAACGTACACTCTTTTACGAAAGACGTTGGAGAATTAAGTCGATCAGTTAGCGTGGGAGTCTTTGTAAATTAAAGTCACTTTGGTAAGCCGCCAGTTTGAAAAGTTTGACATAAATGAAATTTTAGTTCAAAAATGATTCAAATGGCTCTGAGCACTATGGGACTTCAAAACTGAGGTCATCAGTCCCCTAGAACTTAGAACTACTTAAACCTAACTAACCTAAGGACATCACACACAGTCATGCCCGAGGCAGGATTCGAACTTGCGACCTAGCGGTCGCACGTTTCCAGATTGAAGCGCCTAGAACCGATCGGCCACAGCGGCCAGCAATTTTAGCTGTTAATACTAAACAATCATTAATCTACTCGAACTTGTTCGAATTTATGCAGGGAAAGTGTAGTCTGAAGAATTATGTATAAAACGTACATGTTCGTGATTATTTTCGAGGAAACCTGGACTCCTTAATACGAAGTACTATGGTGGAATCACACGCACCAAACATTTGCGGTAGCGTTGATATAAACAAACCTCTTGTGAACTAGATGTCTGAAATGACGAGATTTCAGAGGGGCACCGCAACTACCGCCCACTGAAAACAGTTAATGTACTGTGAGCAGGTCTACTCTTACACTGTTGCACCGGATACGTGGAGTACACAAGTGGACGCAGAGATTGTGGAATCGCCGTATTGCGATATTTATAATAACATTGGCGGTGAAATTGTACATCGCAGTGACATGCACGATCGTACTGAAAGTAAAGGTAGAAGTTAATATTTATGAAAGTAATAGTAGTGACTACAGAAAATGCATTCTGACTCGTTCCAACTCACATACGGATATTTCGTCCTCTGATTTTGAAGAAGCTTTATTTCCATACGTCCATTTCACACCTCTTCATCAAATACTCTTCCCCAAGAGTTACGTTCCTCTGTACATAAATGAGGTCACTGTTAGACTACGCATATTTCATTTCTTTGATATGTTAATCGCTTTTCGCTGTTCTGTTCCATACATCCTCCAAGACAGAATTCATTATAGCCTTTCAGCATGGTTTTTATAATTTTCATATTCGGCGACATGAATACTTCGGAGATCTGTGACAGTGGTGTAATTCCCATTTAAAGTGTTCGATTTCTCTGTGATCAAACAGTTCATTTCCATCACAAGAAATATTTCCGCTGCTGCTGGAACCTAACCTGGAAACTGAGAATGACACCGTCCGAAACAGAGCTCAGTTATGTCACGTCACACGATATAAAGTAGGTAAAGCGCCTAAGCAAGCTATCTTTCCAGTGTCATGTATCGATAAGTTCTGTTAGGATTTCTTGAAAGCAAGAGAACTAGCGAAATTAGCATGTTACAACGACATAGTTGTGGATGCAGCAGATGATGATGATGATGATGTTTGGTTTGTAGGGCGCTCAACTGCGTGGTTATCAGCGCCCGTATAAATTCCCAACCTTTGCACACTCCAAACTGGCCACATTCATGAATGATGATGAAATGATGAGGATAACACAAACACCCAGCCATCTCGAGGCACGTAAAAATTCTTGACCCCGCCGGGAATCGAATCCGAACCCCGTGCTCGGGAAACGAGAACGCGACAGCGAGACCATGACCTGCGGACTGATACAGCAGAGAAATTTCGCCGTCTGTATGTTATGACACTGGGTTGCTTTTCCCACTGTCACCAGTTAGGAACTGGTACAAAAATGGTGGAACGTGTACTGAACTAAGCTGAAAAGGGCGGAAGTTTTGACAGCATTTTCTTGCATTTTCAAGTAACCAATGAAGGTGCCCTCTAGTTCTGTAAGAGATTTAACTTTGAGATTGTTGAAACAAATGAGCTTTATTATAAACGTACAGAACCTGCTGGTGCTCATGTTTTAGAAAAGAATGTCAAGCCCAGTCACGAGAAGACAAATGATGTAACTCATTTTGGGACACATCGCAACAGACATTTGTCCGTGACATACAGAAAAATCTTACTTTCAAGTGGGTAAAAAGTGTTGTGATGAATAATTATAATTTTTTTTGTAGTGGTCTGTAGTCGCAAACTTGGACATTTGTGATAATGATGATGGGTCTCAGCTTGTTTCCAGTTTTCTAGCGTAGGTGTGACGATTCGATTGTGTTGTTTCCTCCTCTCCGAATGTGTCAAGGTTTTCTGTTTTAACATATTCAGATAACAAAATTCATCCCCTTTATATTAATAAACTACCAAGTAAAAAGTTGTAGAAAAATTGTCTAGCGACTGGCATTGCTGCCTCTACATCGAAGGGTTCCAGATTCGATTTCCGGTCTGGTCGGAGATCTTCTTTTTTCGTCCGAGCACTCGTTGTTTGTGTTGTTCTAATCACGTCGTTTCATCTTCATCGACATGAAAGTCCCCGAAGTGGCTTCATATAAAAGGACTTGCACCAGGCGGCCGAACAACCCCAGTGCAACGCCAATAGTACCATACGATCGCTTTATTTTTTCCGTTACTCTATCTGATATGTTATTTTCTAGGGTTCTTTTTCTGAATATTACAACTCATACGACCATAACAACATCCGGGTCATCTAATGTAATAACATTCTCGTAGAACACGTTCATTGGAGTTTCCTGATTCTTGGAAATAATAATTAACAACGAAGATCACCGGCATTCATAGAAATGGAAGGCCAGGGCCGTCTTCGAGGCCGTGGCGGTTACTGCTCTCTGCCAGGGAAGAGCTGACGTCACGACAGGCTCACCGGGCCCGCAAATGCGCCTCGCGGTCTAACTGGCGAGCAAACAATGGCACCTGCGCACAGTGCGGGGATGCACCGACGGAAAGCCCGACCCAACACGCCGGGGTATAAAGGCTGCTGGCAGTCGGGAGCCGCAGACATCCACTGCTTGGCTGCAGCACCACAACCGACGCGGGAAAACAAGTAAGTTTCACAAATTAGGTGTATATTTGGCAGATATACTGCCTACTGTCGTATGATAGACGGTGTTAATGCTGCGAGCTTCCATGGCGTTCTCAGCAGAGTGGGATGTGTGAATGTGCCGTAGAGGTTTTTGGGATTCTAATACAGTCAGCTGCTTGATATGGATTAGGTCGAGAACGGCACATAAAATATTTACATTTCCAAATATTTTATAAGGCTGATCTTATGCAACACACAGCACTAAGAGTGTATTTCATTAGAGACGATCGACATCGGCTTAAGATCAGCCCATCAAAGGGTCTACTGTATCAGAGAACAAAAAAAGGTACAGGGTGTTCGAAAATTCCTGCTACAATTTCCCAGGACTTGTAGAGGGGAGTAAATAGATAATATTTTGAACAGGAACTCGTGTCCGAAAACGAACCGTTTCTGTGCTACAACATTTTGTAAACATGTTGGTAAGGTGATCACTTTTACGACTAACTGATTAGGCGTGACCCAGTACATCACTTGTTTTACAATTACACTCATTAACAGCCGAATAAATTCCTCGTGTACTCATTGAGGGGTCCTCTTCAGCGTGATACAGTACGGCTTCTTCCAACTTGGTTGTGCGGCGTCTCCTAGGAGCACGACAGTCAAACCAGCTGACGATGAGGGTATCGTTTCTCGAAGACGTTGCTTAACTGTGCAGAAAAGTGTATGCGATGGAGTCGGATGTTGTGGAGATCGATCTTGATAAAGGCGACAAGCAGCTTCTCCGTTACCGTGATCTCTGTCACTCAGAAGGATCGTGCCGGTGTATTGTGCAAACGTGTACTCAACCATGTTGCTCTGACACCCACAGACACGTGAATGAGGCTCGAACCAGGTCAGAGAGGTAAGTCAGGCGTCAAATGACGATAGACGATACGATGTAAACACGCCCACCCCCCTCCCCCAAGACTATCTTGTTGCATACCTACCTAGCAAATGTCTTTCCAAACTGCTTTAGTATGGAAACTGTCCTTTTACGGACATTCGTTCCTATTCAGAATATTATGTACTCACTCCCCTTTACTAACCCTAGAAGTCTGTAATAGGAATTTACGAACACCATATGCAGCAAATATTACAAATCCCTGACATTGTCGGCTGGAGAGCGATCAATTAATTCAGGGTAAACAAAGCTTCCGATACGAAGTTTTTTTTTTATTCCTTCGATCACGTTTATGTACGCTGTATAACTAGTTTCGACAGTACTAAGCTGCCGTCTTTATATTGGAAGCTTTATTTACATGTAACACATGTAACAATCTGTGTAGTATTGAAGTAATGCAGTTTTTATCGTATATTCCGTACGAGCTCTGATTTCCCTTATTTTATCGTGGTTATCGTTCCTCCCTAGGTAAGTCGGTGTCAACAAAATATTTTCACATTCCGATGAGAAAGTTGGAGATTGGGATTTCGTGGGAAGGTTCCGTCTCAACGAAAAACGCCTTTCTTTTAATGATTTCCAGCCCAAATCCTGTATCATTTCTGTGACACTCTCTCCCATATTTCGCGATAATACAAAACGTGCTGCTATGTGAAAAAAATTATTTTCGGGCATAATGGTTAGGTTTTTGAAGCGTGACTGTGTGGGATAGTTATTTATTAGTAATTTCTGCTACCAGCCTCATTTTTGTTTGTTTTATGTTTAATCTAACATAATACTGTTAGGTTAAACATAAAACAAATAAAAGCGTGACTGGTAGCAGAAATTTCAAATAAACAATTACGTGAAACAACATTAAAAATGTCACACCTTACATCACTGTAACAAAGTACTTTCAGAATCGTCTCAGGTATGCATTGGCGTAATTGGTGTAACAGTTATCAGAAGTGTATTGATCCATCATTGAGACTGCCTGTAAATAAGTAATATTCTATACATTTAACCTCATGAACCTATTTCTGGTGGCTGACGATCTGGGCACATAGCGATGAAATTTCGATCGCCGAAATATTGTTCGCGTAGGACATTATGAACCGGCAGTACATCCGTGGACTGCTCTATATTAATGAATTGTTAACAGTTCTCTTAGCATCAGAAATGTACACTAATTGTGGATTCAGGGGGATAAAAATGGTTTCTAAGCACAAGCAATCTGCTAAATATGTGAAGGTACTTACTGCCTATTTATATTGTAATACTTTTTGATGGGAAACATGCTGCAGATCTTCACCACTTATAATTAATCACAGTTTAAGCTTCACGTTGGCCTGCATGTTATACTGAGAGCGCACAGATGTCGCGACTTTACTACCAATTCGTTGCATGAATCTTATGTGTTCAGGCCTCCAGGTCATCTGATCTGTCGACACGTTCCAAAGAAATGAGTTTCGGTTTCGAATCAGCGCAGATCTCTATATTTTGCAATTAAATGTATACCTCGGTGCCAGATGTCTTCGTGAATCCTCTACTCTTGTAGAATCTCATGAAGTTTACATTCTGAGGAAGGTGTTGAGCTGCCTCCATCTACGGGCAGCCGCACAAAGACTAACGTGTTACTAGTAATGCACCAGTCTTGTGTAATTTCCGGTGATAAAGCAGTTATAAGCACAACACAGGGCGGATGTATTATTGGCAGCTAAGTGTCCACTACTGCATTACAGAGTAAAACCAAGTTCACTTCGCAGGTAGAGCGATGAAATCGACTGTAGTATGGAATGTCGGTTTGAGGATCTCTGTTGGTTTCTAGACAGGGTATACCTTCCAACTACGGGCCTGGTCTTTCAGAAGGCTACAGAAGAATAGAAGCGGTTCCAAGCCGAGTAACGTTCCGAACGGAATAGCTTTGCCGGTCGTATCGACCATGTCAGAGGTTATAAAATGCCTGTCAGCCCCTAGCCCTCTAGCACATTTTTGTCTCTACAGATATTTCAATTAGTATTGTTACAGCTGAGCTGCTCTGGTCTGAAGCACACTGGTATTGACATCAAAATTTAATAAACTCGCACAGTAAAATCTTTTGCTTCAATCAGCAAATTGCAGTACGCACGCTCTTTCCTGTGAGATGTTATTCCTAACTAGGCATACGTGACAAGGCTGGAACGTATTTTACTTTATTTTTGATTTGAGCATAGCTGATCTAAGTTCTGACCATTGCTTTCTCGCAATGTGATTATTCAATTTCTCAAAATTTCATTCTGATGAAGACACCGTTAGTAGGTGTCGAAACCTGGGTCAATTGTACCAAACAGTTATATGCAACTAGTTGGCTGCATGATTCCTATGTTTGAAAATTGTATGCGATTGATGAGAAACAACAATGTTTGAGATGGTACATTCTCGTTGATTGGAAGAGCCTAGTACATCGTACGCACTGTTGGTGTTACTTTGTACTTGGAAGTACCTTCAGTCCACTGTTCTGTTCCAGAGTCAACCACTATGAAGGCAGCCGTGCTGTTCCTCCTCCTGAGTGCTGTAGTTCTCAGCTGGGCCCACCCATCTCCGAAGGACAAGGTAAGCCACATCTATTTCTCTGCAAGGTAACAGACTTACTTCCCCAGAGATTTTCGATGTTTGAGAGGAAATCTACGTCAAACAGCTGTCAGTAGTAGCTTACTTTTTAGTCGCACTCTTTCTTCTTTGATCTGAGACCACCAATAAGAAATGCTTCCTTATCTGACAATTCCAAGATTATTTTCGTCCCTCCTGATCATTTTCGATATCCGACAGTAAAGTGTGATAGTGATGTGTTTACTACGTGGCTTCCAAATGTTGCCATAGACATAGGATGACACAACAGTCGCCCGCAATAGCGTGGGCTCATGGGCCCTTAGTTTGATTTTAACAGTGTTTCCAATGCTCTTCAGGAGGACCGTGGCGGAGTGGACGTGGACGTGCACAGGGAGAAGGGCGTGGGCACGGTGGTGGGCGCCCGCGGCCACGGAAACGTCTGGAAGAGCGACGACGGCAGGACGCGCGTGGACGCCGACGGCAACTGGCAGAGGGTCTACCGCGGACCCGGCGCCGGCAAACCCACGTACTCCGGGGGCGTTCGCCTCTCTCACACTTGGTGAACACCGAGCACCACTACTTGCCTGACGTCCTAAGCCCATGGGGAGCACGTCGTTTGGAATTGCTGTTTCTCGGCGACTGAACTTTTATTCGGAAATGAATCCCGTGTTAGTACCTGTATTGTGTACTACGACGATATTTAGATTCAGTTATCTGTAGATACAATATGCTGACACTCAATAAACAACATTATACAACTACTGTTGCCTTTCTTTTCTGTGTGTAACGCTCCATCAAATTCTGGGTAACATCAAAACGAGATAACAAAAGCAACCCATGTTTATTCACAGCCAGTGTGGAGTGAAACTACACGGCCCAACCCAAAGACTCTACACGACAAAGCTTGGGAAAACATCTGATATACGTACATCGTTCTTCATAGTTGATAGAAAGACCACTAAGTACACTGTAGTACAAAGTACTGTGTAATATGCTACACCATAGCTGCTGAAATTTTCTGGTTTCACACGCATCAGTCACGTGTCAAAGTAATATTAACGTGATAGAAACAGTTCTTATAACCAAGTCGGATGCAACCTCGAAACATCTATATTACATACTACCACCCACAACCCGGAACACATAACAGTTGGAGTGGATCGGCAACAAAAATGCGATTTTCGGTATTTCGCGTAACAGTATGTACATATCTCAATGACTGAACCTGCAAAATTAAATCATTTATGACAAATAGTTCAGTACATACGACGTCGTAAACATTTAGATGCTTGCAATCCTACACACTAAAACTTCAGCATCAGGCATGACGTTTTAATTTGTTGCTTCTCTACTACTAACTCTATTCGCAACACACTTCCCATACAGTACCTACTTACAGTGAAGAGCCAAGGAAACTCGTATAGGCATGCGTACTCAAATGCAGAGATAAAGACACTTCAAAAAAAGTTATGCATCATCTCGGTTCTGAGAGTTCCGGAACCTGTACAGAAAACTGGAATAGAGATGAACATAAACATCATTTTCGCCCTTTTTATTGCTCATGAAAACCACACATTACATGTTCTACCATCACACAGCGAGACCTTCAGAGATGGTGGTCCAGATTGCTGTACACACCGGTACCTCTAATAACCAGTAGCACATCCTCTTACATTAATGCGTCGAGGATTACAATCCACAAGATCATCAAAGCACTGTTGGTCCAGATTGTCGCACTCCTCAACGGCGATTCGGCTTATATCCCTCAGGGTGGTTGGTGGGCCACGTCGTCCATAATCAGCCCTTTTTAATGTATCCCAGGGATGTTCGATAGGGTTCATGTCTGGAGAATATGCTGCCCACTCTAGCCGAGCGATGTCGTTATCCTGAAAGAAGTCTTTCACAAAATGTGCACGACGGCGCCACGAATTGTCGTCCATGAAGACGAATGCCTCGCTAATATGCTGTCGGTATGGTCGCACTATCGGTCGGAGGATGGCATTCACCTATCGTACAGCCGTTAAGGCGCCTTCCATGACCACCAGCGGCGTTCGTCGCCCCCACATAATGCCACCCCAAAACAGCAGGGACCCTCCACCTTGCTGCACTCGCTGGACAGTGTGTCTAAGGCATTCAGCCTGACCGGGTTGTCTCCAAACACGTCTCCGACGATTGTCTGGTTGAAGGCATATGCGACACTCATCAGTGAAGCGAACGTGATGCCAGTCCAAAGCGGTCCATGCGGCATGTTGTTGGGTCCATCTGTACCGTGCTGCATGGTGTCATGGTTGCAAAGATGGACCTCGCTATGGACATCGGGAGTGAAGTTGCGCATCATGCAGCCTATTTCGCACAGTTTCAGTCGTAACACGACGTCCTGTGGCTGCACGGAAAGCATTATTCAACATGGTGGCGTTGCTGTCAGGGTTCCTCCGAGCCATAATCCATAGGTATCGGCCATCCACTGCAATAGTAGCCCTTGGGTGGCCTGAGAGACATATGTCATCGGCAGTTCCTGTCTCTCTGTGTCTCCTCCATGTCCGAACAACATCGCTTTGGTTCACTCCGTGTCGCCTGGACACTTCCCTTGTTGAGAGCCCTTCCTGGCACAAAGTAAGAATGCGGACGAGATGAACTGCGGTATTGACCGTCTAGGTATGGTTGAACTACAGACAACACGAGCCATGTACCTCCTTCCTGGTGGAACGACTGGAACTGATCGGCTGTCAGACCCCCCTCCGTCTAATACGCGCTGCTCAAGAATGGTCGTTTACATCTTTGGGCGCGTTTAGTGACATCTCTGAACAGTCAAACGGACTGTGTCTGTGATACAATATCCACAGTCAACGTCTATCTTCAGGAGTTCTGGGAACCGGGATCATGCAAAACTTTTTTGATGTGTGTATTAACAGGCAGAATACGGTTCTGAGGCTGGCAACGCCTATATAAGATAACAAGTGTCTGACGCAGTTGTTAGATCGGTTACTGCTGCTACAGTGTCGGTTTATCAAGATATAAGTCAGTTTGAATGTGGTGTTACAGTCGGCGACCGAGCGATGGGATACACCATCTCCGAGGTAGCGATGAAGTGGGGATTTTCTCGTATGACCATTTCACGAGTGTACCGTGAATATCAGGTAAAACATCAAATATCCGACATCGCTGCAGCCGGAAAAAGATCTCCAACAACGGGACCAACGATGACTGAAGAGAATTGTTCGACGTGACGGAAGTGCAATCCTTCCGCAAATTGCTGCAGATTCCAGTGCTGTGCCATCAAAGTGACTCACCGTGCGAACCGTACAACGAAACATCATCGATATGGGCTTTCGTAGTCGAAGGCCCATTCGTGTACCATTAATGACCGCAGGACAGAAAGGGGCCCGTCAACACCGACATTGGACTGTCGATGATTGGAAACGTGTTGCCTGGTCGGACGAGTCTCGTTTCAAATTGTATCGAGCGCTTGGACGTGTACGCGTATGGAGACAACCTCATGAATCCATGGGCTCTGCATTTCAGCAGGGGATTATTTAAGCTGGTAGAGGCTCTGTAATGGTGTGGGGCGTGTGCAGTTTGAATGATATGAAACCCCTGATACCTCTAGACACGATTCTGACAACTGATACATACCTAAACATCCTGTCACATCACCTGCATCCATTCATGCCCATTGTGCATTCCGACGGACTTGTGCACTTCCAGCAGGACAATGCGACACTCCACACGTCCAGAATTGCTACACAGTAGCTCTAGGAACAATATTCTGAGTTTAAACACTTCCGATGGCCACCAAACTCCCCAGACACGAACATTATTGAACGTATCTGGGATGCCTCGCAACGTGCTGTCCAGACGAGATCTCCACCTCCTCGTACTCTTACCGATTTATCCTCGTACTCTTAAGGATTCACAAATAGCCCTGCAGCATTCATGGTTTCAGTTCCCTCCAGCACTACTTGAGACATTAGTTGAGTCCATGCCACTTCGTGCTGAGGAACCTCCACGTGCTCGCGAGGACCATACACGATATTAGGCAGGTGTACCAGTTTCTTTGGTTCTTAAGTGTCTATAAATCTGTCTACAAATTTACATCAATTTATAACATGTAGTTCAGGAAATATGACGTCATAAACGCTGAGATATGTAAAAACCAACTTTTGCTGAAATGGAGCGCAAATTACCCAGTTTACATATCCAGTGTTTCATAATGAGAGCACTTAGTGACTTCCTGCAAGAACAGCTTCACATCTTTGCTAATGTTTTTCTTGCTTTCACGCTTAACGTTAAACATTTCAACTCACTACATCATTTTTAAAGTAATCAGACGTTTGAAGCTGTTTTATATGAGAGGCGATCAAAACGTTAGCCTTCGAAGGTCGTACAGTCAACAGTCTCATGCCAATAACGCAAAATCGCACTGAGCATTGAGGCAATCATTTCAGCGACGC
Organism: Schistocerca piceifrons; assembly: GCF_021461385.2. NCBI lineage: Eukaryota > Metazoa > Arthropoda > Insecta > Orthoptera > Acrididae > Schistocerca > Schistocerca piceifrons. The sequence continues at coordinate 680,363,396 of NC_060139.1, forward strand.
ACCAGGTCGATGATACCCGTTTGGTAAACCTGCGTGAAAAAGTCTGAAACTGCCTGCTGCACATCGTCGATCATTCAAGGCCTTTGTTACGGGACCGAGGCGTGATAACCGCATGGGAGAGATCAGGAGTGTCTCCCGCTTGAGATGGCGTAATGTCCGAGATCGACTGGCTTCTTGTGTCGAATCGTATCGATAGACATGCTGTCCAACACATTCTTCATTGTTCGATGGTTGGCTACCGCTGTTTGTACTTCGGCAGCCAAGAAAAGAATAACAGTACGTTGGTTCTGTGTGGACGCATTTGGTAATAACATCGCCACAGTTCGTATCTCCACATTTGCTGCATTCACGTCGGAAAGTCACGAATGTAACACCAATCCCTTAACTACATGTCGGTGCTTATATACTCGCATCGGAGTCGCACTGCGTTGAATATACGCTGCAGCAACATACTCAGACGGAAACTTTTTGATCGCCTCTTACACATGGGAGTTAGATTCTTTACAGAACGGGGAATGTTAGTTGTATGCTATTGCGCATTAAAATCGTAGCACCATGAAGATGATATGCAAAAAACGTCTAATTAGCAAGCTTCATACAAATTTTTAGCTTTTCAGTATTACCACAAAGACTAGGTAGCAGTAACGGCATCTTCGTTCCTTGTATAGGGGGAAATAACACAGTGCCCTTCTCGTACAGAAATGGCATTAGAATATTGGTTGTTTGTGAGAAGATCGTGTTACGCCTCGTGTAAAAAGGAGAAATTTCTACCGGCACGCGCAGGAATTCCATAGTGGTACGGTCATGGCTTCTGAATTCTGTGCTTTATTGTTCCGCGATATTTCTGTATACGATGAGCAGGATCCCAAGATTGTCGCGCGAATATGGAATCGGTGGTTTTGAAAGGGCTTTACTCAACGTCATGTAAGATCTCAACTCTCCATGTCACTAGCGCCCGAGAGGACAGACAAATTATTCTATCGGTTGTGCACGATCGTACAGGCACGTCACATACCGTGGGGCCGGCCGAAGTGGCCGTGCGGTTAAAGGCGCTGCAGTCTGGAACCGCAGGTTCGAATCCTGCCTCGGGCATGGATGTTTGTGATGTCCTTAGGTTAGTTAGGTTTAACTAGTTCTAAGTTCTAGGGGACTAATGACCTCAGCAGTTGAGTCCCATAGTGCTCAGAGCCATTTGAACCACATACCGTGGGTCAGGAAGTGGGATTCCTTGCAGAAAGAGAAGTATCCAAATGTACGATGCAACGACGCTGCCATTTCGCGCGGTCATATATTTACTAATCGGGTTTTGACAATTTTTTTCGTTTTTATTACTTAGTGAGTAAGTGTATTAGTGTCCAGTTAACAATATGAAAGTTCCGTCTTTGCAATAGTACTATTTCTTAAAACTGAAAAGTTTATAAATAAGGAAACTCCCGTTTCGATTTAGATTTGTTTACGATAAACACATGATAAACTTTGTCTAGATTTATTTGTTTGCTATTCTGTTTCATGAAAAATGTTAAGTATAGGATTACGTGGTGTTTGTAAACGGAAATTGACGTAGATTTGATTTCGGTTAAATTTATACACGTATAAGGTTATTCATCGTTAGAGGTAGCGACAGGTAGGCCTAATTTATTTACGTGCATTCACTAACAGGTAAAAACACATACATTGGAGTAATCGTTTATAATTATACGGCCGTGAGTGACAAACGTGCATGCGCCTCGTAGGCTAATTAACAGTTTGAGACTGGTGCGTGGGAATTGTCAACCGCGGTTTCGTTGGAGCTACTACAGAAGGGATTTCTAATGAAGCTATCCCATGGATGTGTGGTTTAAGTATAAAGGCCAAGAAGTTAGCAGAACAGGAGGATTTGCGTCCTGCCTTCACAAACTGAGGCCCCGAGAGCTGAATTAGAGCACTTGAGCGTGGAGGGAAAAAGAATGTCTCAGTGATATTTGGAAATTTGTGGTAAGGACTATGGAACCAAACTGCTGAGGTCATCGGTCCCTAGGCATACACATTAGTTAATCTAACTTAAACTATCTTACACTAAGGACAACACACACACCAATGCCCGAGGGAGGACTCGAACCTTCGGCGAGGGGAGTCACGCGAGCCGTGACAAGACGCCCCAGACCGCACGGCTACCCCGCGCGGCTCGGCATTATAGTGATGGGAGGATGTGCAGGGGGGGGGGTAACAGGCAAGGGGCAGAAAGGATATAGTTTAGACAGCCTTGTTACCAATGAACTAAATAACTCTTGAATGGAAGGAGCCATGTTCAGCTCTAGAACAAAGTGGGTCTCAGTAAATCATCCAAAAGAATTCAAGAGATATATACCAAATAAATACCAAAATAAATTAATAAGAAATGGTACTCGCCGCCCGTGGTACACAAAACTGATCAAAACATTGTTGCAGAAGCAAGAAAAAAAGCATGCCAAACATAAAAGAACACAAAATCCCCAAGACAGGCGAAGTTTTACTGAAGCTCGATTCGAGATTTTAACAGTTTTCGCAACGAAACTATGTCTCGAAATCTGGCAGACAACCCAAAGAGATTTTGGTCGTAGGTAAAGTACTCTAGTGGTAAGACGCAATTGATCAGTCAATACCTTCAGTGCGCAATAGCAACTGTGATGTTATTTATGACAGTGCCACTGAAACGGAGTTATTAACTCTGTTTTCCAAAATACCTACAAAAAAAGAAAACGAAGTAAATAATTCAGAATTCGAATCAAGAACAACAGAAAACATGAGCAGCTAGAAACAATAAAAGCTAGGCCTCTGGTCCAGACTGTATACCGGTCAGCTTCCTTTCAGAATATTCTGATACAGTAACTCCATATACTCAGTGAAGATACAGCCGCTACCTTGTACTCAAAGAATGGAAAGTTGCACAAGTCACACCAGTACCAAACAAAGGAAGTAACAGATATCCGTTGAATTACAGACCTATATTACTAACGTCGATTTTCAGTAGGATTTTGGAACATACTGTGTTCGAACATTATAGATTGCCTCGAAGAAAACGATTTATTGAACTTGGAACGATCACGTAGATAATGTTACGGAAAAGGGCGCCAAAAACTGAGATTTAGTGGCAGAACACTTAGAAAATGTAACAGGTCTAATAAAGAGACTGCTTATACTAAGCTTGTCCGCCCTCTTCTGGAGTACTGCTGCGAGCCGTGGGATCCGCATCAGATAAGATTGACGGAGAACACCGAAAACGTTCAAAGAAGGGCAGCTCACTTTGTATTATCAAGTGAGAGAGTGCCTTGAACATGATATACGAAGTGTGGTGGTAGTCATTAAAACAAAGGTGTCTTTCGTTGTGGCGCAACCATCTCACAAAATCTCAATAACAAACCTTCTCCTCAGAGTGTGAAAATATTTTGTTGGCCCCCAACTACAGAAGGGGAAATGATCATCATAATATAATAAAAGCAATCAGAGCTTGCACTGAAAGGTTGCAGTGCTCATTTTTCCCGTTTGCTGTTCGAGAGTGGAACTGTAGTGCAACAGCTTGACGGTGGTTGGATGAACCCTCTGCCAGGCACTAAACTGTCAATTGCAGAATAATCATGTAGATGAAGATGAAGATGTATACGTGGAAGAGACTGGTCGAAAACTAAGTAGAGAATCAAAAGTATTGGTGCTAAGTAGAAATTGTGGAAGGGGTGTAGGCCAAAATCTGCATGAAAAATTATGATCAGAGTACCCAATCACAAATATTGTAAATCTACTGCTAGCTTTGGTGACGTAATAGAGAATATTGAGGCACTGAATAGCGATCTTATCAAGGTCAGGCACTTACAGTTGGGAGAGGAGGCAACAGCTTGACCGAGAATAGAGGGTAATACTGTCTGTCAGCAGTGACCTGAAGAAGCTAATTTCAGCAACACTACACACTCACGTGGGCTTTGTTAATGATCTGCAAGGCACCACGTGGATACAGCCCCGGATTTACGATATTTCCGAATCGGGGAAAATCTTACAGTGGCGCCTACTGCCCCCCCCCCCCCCAACCCCTCCTCCGACCGACCGCCCTTGAGCGTTTTAGATAGGACGTCAAAAATTTTAGAAGAAATCAATTTTTCAAAAATATGTTCATTTTGCAGCGCATATCTTTCTGAAGAGATTGATGAATAAAACATATATGTTCGAGGAAATGTGAGACATGTTATTTGGTCTTAAGTGTGCCAAAGTACAGTGCCACACCTCTTCACGCAGCATTCCTCTATCGCACGTCACTGTACTTCGCTCTAACGGAATTCAAACGTCTACATTTTGTAATGGAAACTGTCAAATCTAGATTCACGCAGTGGAAATTAAATATCATGTGGTGTCCCTGCTGCTCCCAGTCGAGCAGTTTGACATCCTACACCTCTTAAAAATCTTGAAATTAATAGTGGGTGGTATTATTCGTGGCCGGGAGAATCAGAACTGATTCAGAATATTTGGACTCTTTATTGCCTATCAACTAATAACTTTCTTTTTTTGTGACATAAAATTAAATACAGGAAACAAGAGACAAGCAAGACACAACACATTTCTTCAATCCTTAGGTCCCAGCAATTTTTTCTCTCTAATCTTGATACAGCTTTACACGGGATGCCTTCCTTCCTGCGAAAGAATCCATTACCTCAACAAAGTTCGTCAAAGGTTTCGCTACATAAAAAATCAAAATGTCGCTATCTAACACTGAAAAAACTGTTAAAGCGGGTAGAACCCGTGACTGGTGTGGTTTCTCGATTTGATTACGTCTATTTTGTCACTGTCTGCTAGTTAAAAATAGGGCTTTCTAATATTGCACACGCTAAATAAGTGTATCTACCTCATCTACGTAAATAACATGACAATATAATTCACGAGGTGCCAATATCAAATGCCTGTTAAGCCTACTACAAGAAAAAAGATGGGATCGAAAAGTAGTAGTACTATGAAATTTTTATATAAACCTGAAACCGTCACTTTCTCACAGACACTTTCTGTGATGTCCCCGTTCCTTCTCCTTCCCTGTTCTAACATAAAAATCTTGTCATCACTAATTCTGTAACTATTTCTGCCATTGTCAAAACTTATTCTCTGGTAAACTTCGCAAACCCCACCAGGATCACCGGTTCAGTTATCCCGTGTTTATTCTCCGGTTAGGCGTCATTACGTGTTCGTACAACGAAAGCGTTTTTCCCGTTGTTCCGGGGACAGAACTTCAGTGGCTGCTAACCGGGGACTGTACAACTGGCCCTTAGTAGTGCAGCGATCTGCAAAAAAAATTCTGTCAAAATTTAATTTTTTTTGGATACACAGAGAAGATAATATGTACTCTTTCTTATCTCTTATTGACGTTAGTCGTTTATTTCCAGAATGGTTCGCGCCGGCCGGTGTGGCCGCGCGGTTCTAGGCGCTTCAGTCTGGAACCGCGTGACCGCTGAGGTCGCAGGTTCGAATCCTGCCTCGGGCATGGATGTGTGTGATGGTCTTAGGTTAGTTAGGTTTAAGTAGTTCTAAGTTCTAGGGGACTGATGACCTCAGATGTTAAGTCCCATAGTGCTCAGAGCCATTTGAACCATTTGAACCAGAATGGTTCAAATGGCTCTGAACACTATGGGACGTAACTTCTGAGGTCATCAGTCCCCTAGAACTTAGAACTACTTAAACCTAACTAATCTAAGGACATCACACACATCAATGCCCGAGGCAGAATTCGCACCTGCGACCGTAGCGGTCGCGCGGGGTTATTTCCATTCCGGTAGTCTGAATTTATGGATTTCGCTAATAATTATAAGAACGCTTATCAAAAGCATAATTAAACAGTGTTTGGCATTCAGCCGTTCGGGTTTATTCGGCTCAGCTCGTGTAGCTTCGTCCCCTTTTGTATGCAGGAGAGTTTATGTTATGTCTCAATGTGACGGGGATTCATCCGGCAGAGACATCATGTGAATTATGCAAGCATTCAAAAATCAACTTAAGGTTAGTTCAGAAATCAATTTAGAATGTGTTTAAAAATGTCCAAAAACCAAATGGGACGCGTTTCATGATCATATGAATCACCGATTGATCAACGTGCGCTTGATGCTAGGCGCTTTGTGAAAGAAGGTCTTTTTTCTTCAAGAATATGACTTTGGCGCCCTGGGCACATAGACCGCCCCCCCCCCCCCCTCTCAGATCCGGGCCTCTGCATGTAGATGAGTAAAGCCATTAAGTAGTTGGTACTGAATTGAGATGGAGCTCTCACTTGTGCTGTGTCAGTTGCTGCTTTCGCAAAATGAAAATACACAAGACATGGCCTACATCCTACAAAGAAGCAGAAAGGTAGATTAGCTGAATTTACAGCGGAAAATATGAGGGGTGGAATCACAGTCACTAATGGTAGAACTTCTGCGATTAGAGGTGTGGCAGGTATCCGTTTTTGGGTTAAATATTTCAGGCATGTTAAGTTTCCAGACAATGTGTTGCCCTCTTAGGGTGCTCCCATCTTGGGAGTATGTGGGTGGCAACCACATATGCCCTTCTCAGTGCATGGCGTACATTGGCTGTACATTACGTAGTCAACGGGCGGGGACGACATGTGTGGTTTCTGGTGCTTTAAATAACCAGAACACATCGGCTAAGTGAAATAACCCTGAACGAAAATCCTGATCCTTCTAGAAAAGGGGTTGAGCTGAAGGCTGGTAACCATGTCTTGGAAAACACACAATACTCCTGGTACCCTAAAGAGCCTCGGAAAAAGAATGGTCTCAAAGGTCAATGGCAAAGCTTTGAAAAAGGACAAATGAAAATGGATCAACAGATATATTGAAGTAGCAACCTGGAATGTCAGAGGAATATCCCAAAAAGAGATACAACTAGCAAATTTACTAAAAGATGCTGTAGCAATTACAGAAATGAAAAAGAAAATGAGAGTTAGTAAATACATAGCTGATCACATAATGTTCTATAAAGGAATCAAACAAAATGAAAGATCAAGCAAAGGCGTAGCAATACTCATGCATAAGAGATGGGAAAAAGAGATCAAAGACTGCATATACATAAGCACGAGAATACTCAAAGTCATCCTGAAACTGATAAGAAACAATGACACCGTTATAAGCATATATGTACCATAAGAAGGAAAAAGTCAGGAGTCTAGAACCTTCTAAGAAGAACTACAGAAGGCTCTGAATAAATACATTGCTACTGAGCAGATTATTGTGATAAGTGATTTCAATGTCAGAACAGGAAATTTCCCCTTACCAAATATTATAGAGCCTTTAGGAGAACTAGCACCTAATGAAAATGAGGAAATACTAAGAGATTTTGCCTCTAACAATAATCCAAAAACAACAAACTCACTTTTAAGAAAATAGGTATACATCAGTATACTTGGACCAGCAGATGTCATAGATCAATAATTAATTATATTTTAGTAAATGATAAGCTAGCGGGTCAAGTAATGAATGCAAGATGTTATAAGGGACAAGATATAGAATTTCATCATTTTCTACTAATCTCCAGAACGGAGAGAGGGTCATTGGCAGAGGGAAAAGGAAGCAGAGAGGTCGTTAGGTAGGGATGTGATGAGTTTAATAAGAGGGCTCCTGCTAAAATTATAAAAAGTATAAGTATGTAAAAATCAGCGTTGAAATATAAATAGCGTAGCGCAATGGATGTGTAAACTGTAAACGGTACAAAAGACTAAATTTATAAAATGAAGTAGCGGTAGGTATGTAAAGGGCTTTAATAAGAGAAGGTTTATTTTTATTATTTATTGATACTTAATTAGGTTCTAGGCATTCTACATGATTCCACTTCTGTAATGAAACGATCTTTATATCTTTTAGTATTTATACATCTATTGTTCTATATTCTTCATATTTATGTGAGAAATTTTATACAATTTTACTTTTTATGCTTTCAGAGCAAGATCTTATGGTTTTATACTATCAGGGTTTCACACTTTTAACATTTTAAGGCACTAATTCAGTTTTAGTTACTTTATTCCCACTTTATAACATACCGTTTTATGCCTTTTACAGTTTTACACCTCCATTAGTCCATTAGTTTTAACGAAAATTTTTTACATAATTAATGCTTTGCAATTTTAGAATAAAACCATCTCTTATTAAAGCCCTTTACGTACCTACCCCTACTTCATTTTATAATTTCAATCTTTTATACTGTTTACAGATTACACATCCATTGCGCTACACTATTTATATTTCAACGATAATACTTACATACTAATACTTCTTATAATGTTAGCAGGAGCCCTCTTATTAAACTCATCACACCCCTACCTAACGACCTCTCTGCTTCCTTTCCCCTCTGCCAATCACCCTCGCTCCATTTTTCTCCTTTCCTCTCTTTCCCGTTTCCCGCTCATGGCTCCCTCCGCCAGACACATATTTAAAACACTGACGGCAGCTACACGACGAAGTACTCTGAGAGGAGAGTCTGAACACACAAGACGTGTTGCTGACGCAACTACTTAGATGAAGTTCTACATTTATGTACAATTCTGTTCTGTTTGCTGCAAAATAGTACTCGGTACTTATTTAGTTTTACTTTTATTTAGATCTGAAGATGATCCAGAGTGATCGAAATGCATCATCTAATTAAAGATGATTGTAGAATGTAGACTGTAGAATAAATGAGAATTGTTTGAAGGGTATGATTATATCGTGTGTGTGTGTGTGTGTGTGTGTGTGTGTGTGTGTGTGTGTGTGTGTGTGTGTGTGTGTTTGTGTTTTAAGAGAGGGGGAGAGAGAGAGAGAGACAGACATTGAAAAAATCGAATTATAAACATTGTACTCAAGAGTAAAAATAAAAAGTAAATTAAGAAATCGTGTAAATGGTCAGCATATTGTTATCCATATTTTCCATGAAGAAGGTGTGGTGTTGGAAATGAAGGACACACCTCGTATGCCGAATTCGCAGTGTTGTCATTTTTATTACAGATTCCATAAGATCAGATGATGGCATAAGACTGCTGTAACTGGTCATTTGGGAACAATAAAAGTTTCTACGTGCGTTCGCGGCGTACGAAAACAGTTCTTCACTTGCAACCATAAAGATTGCCACACAGCGCAACATGTGTATAGGATGTACTGCAACTGGAAAGCCGGGCGGGGTGGCCGAGCGGCTCTAGGCGCTTCAGTCTGGAACCGCGCGACCGCTACGGTCGCAGGTTCGAATCCTGCCTCGGGCATGAATGTGTGTCATGTCCTTAGGTTAGTTAGGTTTAAGTAGTTCTAAGTTCTAGGGGACTGATGACCTCAGATGTTAAGTCCCATAGTGCTCAGAGCCATTTGAACCATTTTTTTGCAACTCTAAAACTGGCTCGTTCCATATCATAGCATAGCGAGAGGTGGAAATTACGATACACGTAACATGCAGATTAAGAGCACGCCAAACACTATTTCGGCTTCCTGCGGCTCTGCGGCAGAGAGAACGCGGGAGGGGCAGCGGGTCGTCTTCTCAGGATGTTACCTGCATTTTAACTTAGACCACAGACCTCGTGACGGTTGAAATTTTTATCACAAATATCTAGTAATGGTATAGGTCATGTACTGGTTATCGCTTGAACTAAGTTACGAAGTAAATGTGTATCCATGAAGATGCGGCTCTAACGCCATGAAGTTAGTTGGATCATAAATAAATATTTATCACGCAGCTGAAGCGGTCATCTACATCATGATATAATTCTACGACTGTGAACGCCCACAGGATAAAATTTTCCGCTTCTCAGAGGAATCCTTGTTCTGCGAACAGCGTCATAATGAACGCTTTTCTGTGTGGAAACTTTAGGGGGAAGGAACGTCTTCGGATTGCATTCGGCATCGTCATACCGGCCAGCACCTGTTGTAGTGGTGTACAATGATGTTGGGTAACCTACACGATAATCTTTGGTTCACGTAGTCAATAATTCCCGTAGCAGCCGCTGTAATCTGATATGTGTGTTCATCTTCGAAGTCGCAGTCATTCGACAACCTTCACGTGTTCTTCCTGCTACACCGTAATCACAATCTAAGTGTAATGTTGTTATTGTATATCTTTCCCTGTACCACAGCTGTAATAGACAGCCCCGTCATGTAACAGTATACTAAAGTTATATGGTAGGTGAGTTCCCATTGTGTCAAAATGTCGCAGGGCATGCACTGAGAAAGCTGTTCAGTGAGAGATATAAGTGAAGTATGTGGCTCTTGCTGACCCCAGGATATGGCCCGAAACAAAAATTTAGCGTAGGAGGAATTCGTTGGGAAGTCACCTCTCACCAATGACGACATTGTGGAACGCATGGTGCACAGTTATATGGAGATCAATAAATTTAAGACTAAATTGCCGCTCCGTGCAAACATCCAGAAAGCGGAAACGGCAAAGGAGTATCCAAAACGAGAAACGAGAAACGTAGGGTGCTTAACACAAGTTGGTTCAAATGGCTCTGAGCACTATGGGACTCGACATCTGAGGTCATCAGTCCCCTAGAAATTAGAACTACTTAAACCTAATTAACCTAAGGACATCACACACATCCATGCCCGAGGCAGGATTCGAACCTGCGACCGTAGCGATCGCGCGGTACCAGACTGAAGCGCCTAGAACCGCTCGGCCACACCGGCCGGCTTAACACAAGTGTTATGATGAAATTCGAGAATGTACTCCCAAACACGGCGCACCTTACGAAAAGTTTTCTGCAAGCGTAACCCTGGGAAGTGTTTCGCCATCCACCCTACCGTACTAATGTTGCTCAAACCATTTCCCTTCTTATCTCCAAAGGAAGTCCTTTCGCGCCGATATTTTCTCAGTAACGAAATATCACAGTCGGCTGTCAGACACTGATATGAATGCTTGGTTTCTGTTCTTTCGAACATGCGCTGATTGCGGAGAAAGTCCCGATGCAGTTTATATCGTTCTTTCCTTTCCTTACCTTTTCTTTCGCCCCCTGTCCCCCCCCCCCACCCCCCACCCCCCTACCCCTTACCCGTCCACCTTCAATTGCTTGTATGTCACACACTTGTTTCAGTGGCAGGCGGAAGAGATCTACGCCAGAAAAATATAAAACTTTATTTCACGATACGGAAAGTGTCTCGTTTTCAGACATCTTCTGCCTGTTCGTAGACGATATATTTAGGTCTGGGCTTCGACTCCATACAAGTAATACACAACTCTTTGCAAAGCGACAAGGCTTGTACTCAATAGTACAGCTCTGTCCATAACACCAATGGTCATTGTAACGCCGGAAATGCATATCCTCCTATTTCCATCTATTATACTATAATTTTTTTTCCTTATTTTGTTACCTGAAGATATAACATTTCTGTGTCTTTGTATATTGTAGTTGTTTTACTATTTGTATATATATGCATTTATGTCGATGTATAATTGGTTTGTTTTGTGAATATTATTTGTATTTATACGCTGGGTCTGGCCTAGGGAAAACTATGCTATCGAACGAATACATCGATAGGTCGTGTGGAGAACCAAAGTGTTTAGGATCTTTGGTAGGTTTAACTCCGCCGCGTGGAGCGCGGGCAGAGAGGGTCTGGCTGGAGTAGTGCAGTGGAGCATGTGTGTTGTGTCACGCTCCCGCGAGTTGCCGCGCTTTCGGGGTTGGGCAGCATGTAATTGCGCTCGACTTGCTATGATAGTTTCTGAAACGGTGTCGCGGACGGGAAGCATAAGCTGGCGCACATCAAGAGTCCGTTTCGCCTGGTGACCGTGTCGAGAAGAAGGCGCGCCAACGTCCAGCTTCTGCAGCAGCGACGGCCGACAACGAGTGACTGTCGCCACCTCCTCGATCGACGGCTTCAAACCTTCAATCAACCAACAAGGAAGACGTAAAGTTTTAGAAGTGTATGGCAGACCTCAGCTTTTAAAATTGTTGCATCACAAAATTACAGCAACTTAGCATGAACCTTTGTTGCTCATTGTCCCAATTGCATTACCAAGTGGGGTCCCTTCCTTTTCCGAAATGAACCCAGGTATTGTTGAAATTCAGACGCCAGCATTAAAGTAATATCATTCCATTTCACTGCTCTAATTTCAAAGTTCAGTTAAGGTATTCATAGCTGGCTACAATATTTAGATTACACAAGCACAAATTAAGAGTGCGAGTTTTGTTACCATATTTTAGCTTACCTGTGACTGCAGCTCAGCTTGGTACGTACTAAATTTTACTATTGTTAATTGTTAAGAATCATTTAATTCAAGTTCAAAGTTAAATCCCTTATTTCTAAACTGCGTAGATTCAAGTAGCTTTTGAAATGATTGTTGAGGTAGCCCAAGACTAACCGTATTTTACTGATTTCGATGTGCTTCAGAAACAAATCTCACTATTAATTTCAGTCACTAAATTAACTTTCGATTTTCCGGTTTTATTAATTCTTTTGCTAAATTAAGTCAGAGTGTAGCGAAATTTATTACTTCTGACAAACTTTCAGTTTTCACACAACACGTGTCAACCTTCAGTTGCCAAGCTTGTAGTGCTAATTATATGTGCAATAACCTTTCTTTTTCAGTTATTATAATAGTTGTCTATAGGACTGGCGACCGTAATTTTCCCCAAATCTCAAATATCTAATTAACGCCAATTAATTGTTAACGTGACGACTGCACATTTACTTTCTTTATTAATTTTACCCTTTTCTCAAAATTAATTCCACCAATTTCATTTGCATTTTTCCTTTCGTTTAGATGTAACCCCTTCCTCCCTCTTTACCGACAGATTAACTTCGGTGACGATTGCTTTTCCCAAATTTCCATTAGGTACACGCAGTTTAATTTTTCACTGTCATTAAGGTCGATAAGTGAGGGGGAGGTTACATCATGACTACACATGATACGTTTGCAAGTGTTGAGCTTGTGACGGGAGTTTTGAATCTTTTCTTCTCGTAATGTTGCCATATTTCCTTTTGGCAGAATTACGGATTTTTGATTTTGGTCTCTTTGTCAAGTAGCTTCCAGTTCAAGTTGATAACCCTTTTGTCTATCGTCCTCTTGATGATCAACTTAGTCGACCTTCAAGTAGAAAATTTGTACGTCAAGATTGGCAAAGCGTTCATCTCGAGAGCCAAAAACATGTTAACTGACCGCCTACACTTTTGTACCATGTGAACTCTGTACCAGAAAAGAAAATTTTGAAATCAATATATCTTACTAAAATCTGAAACGTCCCCTTAGAAAAATTATACATGACTGTGCTTAAACTGACACACAATATTTTTTAGCGCGACGCAATCTGACAGTCAATAATCGCTACAAGAGAATGGCCCTGACTAACAATAACCTATACCTTTCATGAATCACTTACCTCACAAAAATCTTCGTTACTCGAACTACTGCAACACAGTGAGCGCCACTACTGCCAGCTAAATAAAAGATTCAAACTACTGAAGGCACTAACTACTGATAGGCATAGCTAGCAAAAGAAAGATTTTGATAGAGAACAAACAATGTATTTACCTTAATAGTGTTCAAAAGTCATAATATATATATTAGTCCATGATATCCAATACTACAAATTTACTCTTTCTGATGGACACACGTCCAGATCGTCCGCTCTCAAAATTCCGCCATCTCTCTCCCCACATCCACCACTGCTTGCGGCTCACCTCCAAATGCGCAATGCTACGCGCTGTTAACAGCCAACTGCCCAACACTACAATAGCATATAGCCCAACAACGCAAACCAACCACAGCCTTCACACAGCACAGTCAGTGATTTTCATATAGAGCGTTACATGGCGTTACCAACATAAAAATCTAAACAGCATACTTACAAATCCAACGTAATTTGTACTTCTTATTCGTCCCAAATGTTCACTTTTCAACAGTTTATTCAGTTGGATACAGTGTCTTTAAATTACGCGCGTTTTTTCTATGTAATTTGTACTTACTACAGACAGGCATCTGGAAGGACTGTATGTTCTAAAATTAGGCATTTAGTTCTGATCATCATATATCAACTATTTTAAATCCATTTTTTGTCGTCACTTACTGCCAGGCTTTATTTAAGCTTTCTTCTCTTAAAGCATTATAGCTATAATGAACAGAGCAGATAGCTTTAGTCTTAGCATCTTTGTAAATGTTGTAACTACTCCAAAAGATTTAAGTAGAAAATTCTGTATACGATTGTACACTACTGAAGCAATATAAAATGCAGTTGTGCCATTGCAAGAAATACGTACACATCGTATTACACATTTTTACAGTTAACTGTCAGAAATTTAGAGCATTAAACCAGCTAGCGCGTTTTCAAGCTGATCGTACTCAATAGTACAGCTCTGTCCATAACACCAAAGCAGAAACTTCAAAACAAGTCGTTTAATAAACATGCTGTAGACAGTCGTTAAAATGATACAAATACTATGAAGATACCTCAAATAATTGGAGCAAAAATAGCAAGAAATTTACCGATTAATTATCATCATAAAACACCAAGTCTAGCTTGAGAAGAGAAGCAATAACCTAAAAAGGAATGAACAGTCAACAGTGTTCATTGATTTTAAACACCCTCACCCTTAAATAGTTTCACAGTGCCAACCTCATATTTGTGGCTAATGACAGTGTCACGTTTGTGAAGAAGTCGTCTAAAGCTTTCGAGACCAAGGTATGAGTTAAACAGGGCGAACAACAGTCTGTAATATTGTTACTTTAGCCAGACTCAATTTTCCCATTAAGGCAAAAGACGAATATCCGACAAGACATGTGATTACCTTTCTAATGATTCACTTTTGCGATCAATAAGGCTGTCTTCACACACACATATACACACCACCAGCAATGCCAAATTATAAACGGAAAAATGTACGAAACAACTGTAAATGTGAAATTCCAGATTTAATTTAACTGAATTGTTTACAATCTGCACAATGTGAATCCTTATGTACGTCTGTGGGTTATTTATCTTAAGGACGACGAGCCTGCCATTAATAACAGAAAGAAGCCCAGTTGGTTGAAGCATTCTGCGGACAAGAAGAACATCAGGAAAGCACATAGATGACAAAATCTTTTGCAACAAAGGAAAGCAACATCGTAAATTATTGATACAATCCACAAATGATGTAGCTCATAAACAATAATAAAACGGCAACAGGGAATCAGTGTACATCAGTGTATACGTCCATGCACTAGCGGATTATAACGATATAATGGGATACTACCGATATCAGCCAAGACGTCACAGTGGTGGGGGTGTGCTTGTTTCAACAATTCGATTAAAAACAGTAAACCGCCGATTATATAAAGAATCGAATTACAGGATAAACACAGCATCAGACATATGATTACTTTACGAATGAATTATTGTGGTAAATACTTGCCTTTAAAAGTGTAAGGGAAGAAAAGTAAAGTATGCTTAAAGTTTATGTGAACTCATTACGTGCCGGCCGCGGTGGTCTCGCGGTTCTAGGCGCGCAGTCAGGAACCGTGCGACTGCTACGGTCGCAGGTTCGAATCCTGCCTCGGGCATGGGTGTGTGTGGCGTCCTTAGGTTAGTTAGGTTTAAGTAGTTCTAAGTTCTAGGGGACTGATGACCACAGCAGTTGAGTCCCATAGTGCTCAGAGCCATTTGAACCATTTTTTGAACTCATTACGTGTTCTCACTACGAAACACTGGATGAATATAGTCTGGGAATTTGTGCTTTATTTTAAGCAAAGGCTAGTTTTACACGTATCTCAATATCTAAGACGTAACATCTCCTGAACAATCACACAATTTTGCAGCTGCATTTAGTGATATACACCGAAGAGTCAAAGAAACTAGTGCACATGCCTAATACCATGTAGAGCCCCCGCGAGCACGCACAAATGTCGTAAAACGACGTGGCATGGACTCAACTAATTCTGACTTAGTGCTGGAGGGAACTGACGCTATGAATCCTGCCGGGGTGTCCATAAATCCACAAGAGTACGAGGGGGTGGAGATCTCTTCTGAACAGCATGTTGCGAGGCATCCCAGATATGCTCAATAATGTTCGCGTCTCGGAAGTTTGGTGGCCATCGAAAGTGTTTAATCTCAGAAGAGTGTTCCTGGAACCACTCTGTAGCAATTCTGGACGTGTGGGGTGTCACATTGTCCTACTCGAATTGCCCAAGGCTGTAGGAATGCACAATGGACATGAATGGATGCAGATGATCAGAAAGGATGCTTACAAACGTATCACCTGTCAGAGTTGTATCTGGACGTATCAAGGATCCCAAATCACTCCATCTGCACACGCCCCCTACCATTACAAAGCCTCCAGCAGCTTGAACAGTGCTCTGTTGACATACAGTGTTCGTGGATTCATGAGCTCCATACCCACATATGTCCATCCGCTAGATACAATTTGAAACGAGACTCCTCCCACCAGGCAACATGTTTCCAGTCATCAACAGTCCAATGTTGGTATTGACTGGCCCAGGCGAAACGTAAAGCTTTGTGTAGTGCAGTCTTCAAGGATACACAAGCAGGTGATCTTCAGTCCTGAGACTGGTTTGATGCAGCTCTCCATGCTACTCTATCCTGAGCAAGCTGCTTCATCTCCCAGTACCTACTGCAACCTACATCCTTCTGAATCTGCTTAGTGTATTCATCTCTTGGTCTCCCTCTACGATTTTTAGCCTCCACGCTGCCCTCCAATGCTAAATTTGTGATCCCTTGATGCCTCAAAACATGTCCTACCAACCGATCCCTTCTTCTAGTCAAGTTGTGCCACAAACTTCTCTTCTCCCCAATCCTATTCAATACCTCCTCATTAGTTACGTGATCTACCCACCTTATCTTCAGCATTCTTCTGTAGCACCACATTTCGAAAGCTTCTATTCTCTTCTTGTCCAAACTGGTTATCGTCCATGTTTCACTTCCATACATGGCTACACTCCATACAAATACTTTCAGAAACGACTTCCTGACACTTAAATCTATACGCGATGTTAACAAATTTCTCTTCTTCAGAAACGATTTCCTTGCCATTGCCAGTCTACATTTTATATCCTCTCTACTCCGACCATCATCAGTTATTTTACTCCCTAAATAGCAAAACTCCTTTACTACTTTAAGTGTCTCATTTCCTAATCTAATCCCCTCAGCATCACCCGATTTAATTTGACTACATTCCATTATCCTCGTTTTACTTTTGTTGATGTTCATTTTATATCCTCCTTTCAAGACACTGTCCATTCCGTTCAACTGCTCTTCCAAGTCCTTTGCTTTCTCTGACAGAATTACAATGTCATCGGCGAACCTCAAAGTTTTTACTTCTTCTCCATGAATTTTAATACCTACTCCGAATTTTTCTTTTGTTTCCTTTACTGCTTGCTCAATATACAGATTGAATAACATCGGGGAGAGGGTACAACCCTGTCTCACTCCTTTCCCAACCACTGCTTCCCTTTCATGCCCCTCGACTCTTATAACTGCCATCTGGTTGCTGTACAAATTGTAAATAGCCTTTCGCTCCCTGTATTTTATCCCTGCCACCTTCAGAATTTGAAAAAGAGTATTCCAGTTAACGTTGTCAAAAGCTTTCTCTAAGTCTACAAATGCTAGAAACGTAGGTTTGCCTTTTCTTAATCTTTCTTCTAAGATAAGTCGTAAGGTTAGTATTGCCTCACGTGTTCCAACATTTCTACGGAATCCCAACTGATCTTCCCCGATGTCCGCTTCTACCAGTTTTTCCATTCGTCTGTAAAGAATTCGCATTAGTATTTTGCAGCTGTGACTTATTAAACTGATAGTTCGGTAATTTTCACATCTGTCAACACCTGCTTTCTTTGGGATTGGAATTATTATATTCTTCTTGAAGTCTGTGGGTATTTCGCCTGTCTCATACATCTTGCTCACCAGATGGTAGAGTTTTGTCATGACTGGCTCTCCCAAGGCCATCAGTAGTTCTAATGGAATGTTGTCTACCCCCGGGGCCTCGTTTCGACTCAGGTCTTTCAGCGCTCTGTCAAACTCTTCACGCAGTATCTTATCTCCCATTTCTTCTTCATCTACATCCTCTTCCATTTCCATAATATTGTCCTCAAGTACATCGCCCTTGTATAAACCCTCTATATACTCCTTCCACCTTTCTGCCTTCCCTTCTTTGCTTCGAACTGGGTTGCCATCTGAGCTCTTGATATTCATACAAGTGGTTCTCTTCTCTCTAGAGGTCTCTTTAATTTTCCTGTAGGCAGTATCTATCTTACCCCTAGTGAGACAAGCCTCTACATCCTTACATTTGTCCTCTAGCCATCCCTGCTTAGCCATTTTGCACTTCCTGTCGATCTCATTTTTGAGACGTTTGTACTCCTTTTTGCCTGCTTCATTTACTGCATTTTTATGTTTTCTCCTTTCGTCAATTAAATTCAATATTTCTTCTGTTACCCAAGGATTTCTATTAGCCCTCGTCTCTTTACCTACTTGATCCTCTGCTGCCTTCACTACTTCATCCCTCAAAGCTACCCATTCTTCTTCTACTGATTTCTTTCCCCCATTCCTGTCAATTTTTCCCTTATGCTCTCCCTGAAACTCTCTACAACCTCTGGTTCTTTCAGTTTATCCAGGTCCCATCTCCTTAAATTCCCGCCTTTTTGCAGTTTCTTCAGTTTCAATCTGCAGTTCATGACCAATAGATTGTGGTCAGAATCCACATCTGCCCCTGGAAATGTCTTTCAATTTAAAACCTGGTTCCTAAATCTCTGTCTTACCATTATGTAATCTATCTGATACCTTTTAGTATCTCCAGGATTCTTCCATGTATACAACCTTCTTTCATGATTCTTGAACCAAGTGTTAGCTATGATTAAGTTATGCTCTGTGCAAAATTCTACCAGGCGGCTTCCTCTTTCATTTCTTCCCCCCAATCCATATTCACCTACTATGTTTCCTTCTCTCCCTTTTCCTACTGACGAATTCCAGTCACCCATGACTATTAAATTTTCGTCTCCCTTCACTACCTGAATAATTTCTTTTATCTCGTCATACATTTCATCAATTTCTTCGTCATCTGCAGAGCTAGTTGGCATATAAACTTGTACTACTGTAGTAGGCATGGGCTTTGTGTCTATCTTGGCCACAATAATGCGTTCACTATGCTGTTTGTAGTAGCTAACCCGCACTCCTATTTTTTTATTCATTATTAAACCTACTCCTGCATTACCCCTATTTGATTTTGTATTTATAACCCTGTAATCACCTGACCAAAAGTCTTGTTCCTCCTGCCACCGAACTTCACTAATTCCCACTATATCTAACTTTAACCTATCCATTTCCCTTTTTAAATTTTCTAATCTACCTGCCCGATTAAGGGATCTGACATTCCACGCTCCGATCCGTAGAATGGCAATTTTCTTTCTTCTGATAACGACGTCCTCTTGAGTAGTCCCCGCCCGGAGATCCGAATGGGGGACTATTTTACCTCCGGAATATTTTACCCAAGAGGACGCCATCATCATTTAATCATACAGTAAAGCTGTATGTCCTCGGGAAAAATTACGGCTGTAGTTTCACCTTGCTTTCAGCCGTTCGCAGTACCAGCACAGCAAGGCCGTTTTGGTTAATGTTACAAGGCCAGATCAGTCAATTATCCAGACTGTTGCCCCTGCAACTACCGAAAAGGCTGCTGCCCCTCTTCAGGAACCACATGTTTGTCTGGCCTCTCAACAGATACCCCTCCGTTGTGGTTGCACCTACGGTACGGCCATCTGTATCGCTGAGGCACGCAAGCCTCCCCACCAACGGCAAGGTCCATGGTTCATGGGCCTTCGACTACGAAAGCCCATATCGATGATGTTTCGTTGAATGGTTCGCACGCTCATACTTGCTAATGGCCCAGCGCTGAAATCTGCAGGAGTTTGCGGAAATGTTGCACTTCTGTCGCGTTGATTGAATCTCTTCAGTGGTCATCGGTCTCGTTCTTGCAGGATCTTTTTCAGCCGCAGCGATGTCGGAGATCTGATGTGTTACCGGATTCACAGTACACTTGTGAAATGGTCGTACGGCAAAATCCCCACTTCATCGCTACCTCGGAGATGCTGTGTCCCATCGCTCGTGCGCCGACTATAACACCACGTCAAACTCACTTAAATCTTAGTAACCTGCCATTGTAGCAGCAGTAACCGATCTAACAACTACGTCAGACACTTGTCTTACATAGGCGTTGCCGACCGCTGCGCAGTATTTTGCCTGTTTACATACCTCTGTACTTGAAGACGCATCCCTATACTACTTTCTTTGGTGGTTGAGTGTATGTAGATAGGGTATGCAAAGTGAGTTGCGCACAGATTCGTAATGTTCAGATTTTACTGTGCGCCATTTTAAGCAAAAGCTAGTGTCTCACGTTTCTAAACGTTTATTAGGTCACATCTCCTGATCTGCGGGTCGCACAACGACATAATTTGGCAGGTACATTTAGTGGTATGTGTGCATACTGTCTGCGAAATGTGTTGCGAATAGAGTGGGTAGTAAAACAATAACAAAATAACTATAAAGTCATAGCTGAAGTTGAAGTTTGACTCCATGAACAGAGAAACATAGTGAGAGATGAACTTCGTTCCTTTCATCTTTTTGCGAGGCGCGTCGGCGAGAAAACGTTGCGTGATGGTTCGAAATGATGTTTAAAGTTTGTTTAAGTCGCTAAGTGCTCTCATTCTCAAATACTGGATGAATGAAGTGTGCGTCTTTGCGCGCCGTCAGTCACACAGCCTCACGACGAACACACAGTTTCTTGTTGTAGTACTCGTCTTACTGTGTTAAACTTCAAACATAAGGTTACACTTCTTAATGACTAGATTATGTCAGCATTTTAAATTTTTAAATTCGGTCAAATATTGAGATTCGAATTTTCGTTGTCACTAGGCTGCAACCGGGTTCCGGGATCGCGTTTTAGCAATACAGATAAGTGCACGTATAATGTGCGGATGGCTACGATTGTGCGATGCAGTACTCTGTTCGTATTATTTCGTGAGATAACGGATGTGAATGGACGAGAATGGTGGGATATTCATGAGTCGTAATCAACACACTAGCTCCATAGCGCACTGAAATGTTTGGATTTAACTCAATGCACTGACGCACATTACAGTTATTAGGAATCGTACGCCACTACCCTCATGACTACGACTCGCTTTAGTGACTTCGAGAAACGGTGATAAATTTCAGCGGTACCCAAGGAAGGAAGGAAGTTATTAATTATGTGTGCTGATTTAAGACCTCATTCCCACTCGGGTAACTACTAACAAGAAAAATATCTGCGTTCGTGGTAACAGCTAAGCCAACGGCCTTGCCATGTTGGTAAAACCGGTTCCCTTAAGACCACCTAAGTCAAGCGCTGTCGGGCGTGGCTAACACTCGGATGGGTGGCCGTCCAGGTCTGCCTAAGGAGAAGGAGGTTAATGTTTAGTGTCCCGTCGACAACGAGGTCATTAGAGACAGAGCATAAGCTCGGAGTGGGGAAGGATGGGGAAGGAAGTCGACCTTGCCCTTTCAGAGTGTAAGTAGGTTGTTTGCTATGTAAGTAGGCTGTTTAGGCTTTTATGTTGGTAACGTCACGTAGTGCTCTGTATGAAAATCAATGGCTGTGCTGTGTGCAGTCTGTGGCTGGTTGGCATTGTTGGAATATTAGCTATTGTAGTGTTGGGCAGCTGGATGTGAACAGCGCGTAGCGTTGCGCAGTTGTAGGTGAGCCGCCAACAGTGGTGGATGTGGGAAGAGAGATAGCAGAGTTTTAAAAGCGGACGATCTGGACGTGTGTTCGTCAGAAAAACGAAATTTGTAAGACTGGATGTCATGAACTGATATATATATTACGACTTTTGAACACTATTAAGGTAAATACATTGTTTGTTCTCTATCAAAATCTTTCATTTGCTAACTATGCCTATCAGTAGTTAGTGCCTTCAGTGCTTTATTTAGCTGGCAGTATTGGACCTCGCTCTATTGCAGTAGTTCGAGTAACGAAGATTTTTGTGAGGTAAGTGATTCATGAAAGGTATAGGTTATTGTTAGTCGCCGCCATTCTTTTGTAGGGATTATTGAAAGTCAGATTGCGTTGCTCTAAGAATATTGTGTGTCAGTTGAGTGATGATCAGAATAAGTAAAGAGACAAATGTCTGAGTACGTTCAGTTTTGCTCAGCTGTTTGAAAATCAAATAACGTAAGGGGTTTACGAGCACAGTAATTCATTATTTTTTCGAAGGCGAGGTTTCATATGTCGACCCTTAGCCGAGGATACCTCACTGGAATCTTCTGATGTTTTCTTGTAGTTTGTGTAATTAGTGTAGCTATTGTTTATTGCTAGAGCGTAATTCTCGAGAGAATTTCCTTTGTAGTTGTAATTTTTCATTGTTGCACAGTAAAACAGTTGTGGCATGCATGTAGATTTACACCAAGTATTTCGCAGCTGCGCTTGCAATTAACTAGATATTATTTTCAGTGCTATGTTAATGTGTTTTCTTATTTTTGCTCTTCAAATTGTGCTTTTCTTGTTATCGTGTCAAATACGTGATAATTATGGCGTGTGAAAAACGTAACACTAGGCTCCAAAGTAAATTGAGAAATGATAGTGACGACGAGCGTAGCTTATCAGCACCACCGTGTAATGAATTAACAGACATTCAAAGTGGTAATTTGGTAATTGTGCATAGGGAAATGGAGCGGGCGGCAAATAATGGTGTAGACAGTGAAACAAATAGTGAACAGAGAAGCGTTATCGATCGATCGGTCGGCAACAGCTCGTCTCAGGATTCCGAAATGACAGGACACAATCTTACAAATTTCGTTTTTCTGACGGACACACGTCCAGATCGTCCGCTTTCAAAACTCTGCCATCTCTCTCCCAACATCCACCACTGTTGGCGGCTCACCTACAACTGCGCAACGCTACGCACTGTTCACATCCAACTGCCCAACACTACAATAGCGAATATTCCAACAATGCTAACTAGCCACAGACTGCACACAGCACAGCCATTGATTTTCATACAGAGTGCTACGTGACGTTACCAACATAAAAACCTAAATAGCCTACTTACTTAGAAAATAGCCTACTTACAAGAGGAACTGTAGAGTATTCTTCCGCAAGGAACAAGGGAGAGTACGTGTGTTTCTACAACACAAAAGGACGCGTGGATTAACACAGTTCTTTATTTCCATGAACTGGAAACATTTACTTAACTTGAATAGAGTCCATATTTTGTGGTACAAGCTCATCAGTAATTGTCCTCCTGCAGACTGATGTATATCAATATTGGTAATCTTGCTGTTACAACTTAAGTTTCTCAATGCTAGTCAAGTACAGTTCTGTTTGAGGTAACCTAGTCCCACTGTAGTTAATAACCTAGTCGCTATGTACTGTCGTAACCTGTGACGAACTAAACCCGCTCTGCGAATAAACTGACAGACGCCAAACTGCATGATTGAGTGAAACCTTCCGGTCAGCGGCGGCGGTCTAAATACATGCTGTCGAGAGGGCGTTGGCGGCGTGCTAAATGGTTCAAATGGCTCTGAGCACTATGGGACTCAACTGCTGTGGTCATAAGTCCCCTAGAACTTAGAACTACTTAAACCTAACTAACCTAAGGACATCACACACATCCATGCCCGAGGCAGGATTCGAACCTGCGACCGTAGCGGTCGTGCGGTTCCAGACTGTAGCGCCTTTAACAGCTCGGCCACTCCGGCCGGCTGGGCGGCGTGCTGCTTATGGGTGTACAGTAAAAGCATTCAGCAAGGTCCACAAAAGATGAAACCTCAGCGCGTCACTTTAAAAATGACTTATTTGTGCCGTTTCTCGTTTCGAGCGCCAAAACTGAATACAAGAGGTTCGTTCATCACAAGTAATGTAGTTTAAGGTGGCAATATTGAACTTGAGACTGCATCAAATATTATGCTTTGGATTTAAAGCCGTGTTCAAATGGTTCAAAGGGCTCTGAGCACTATGGAACTTAACATCGGTGCGCTAAAATTGTTTTGTCGGCTTAGATTAACTATTAAAACAATAAAATACAGTATATTACTTAGGAAGTATGAATACTAGACAATAAGCATCGCTGCTAGAAAACAGCAATGATAAAAAGAAATTTAGTGTAAATAGACGATTCATTAATAATTTTCGCTACTGCACGTGCGGGATTAGCCGAGCGGTCTGGGGCGCTGCAATCGGGGACTGTGCGGCTGATCTCGGCGGAGGTTCGAGTCCTCCCTTGGGCACGGGTGTGTGTGTTTGTCCTTAGGATGATTTAGATTAAGTAGTGTATAAGCATAGGGACTGATGACCTTAGCAGTTAAGTCCCATAAGATTTCACACACATTCACTACTGCAGTCATAAAGTTTCCCATAAAATCCACTGCGCATAAAATTAAAATTATACTTTTTATACAGAGTGGTCCATTGAAAGTGACCGGGCCAAATATCTCACAAAATAAGCATCAAACGAAAAAACTACAAACAAAGGAACTCGTCTAGCTTGAAGGGGCAAACCAGATGGCGCTATGGTTCGCCCGCTAGATGGCGCTGACATAGGTCAAACGGATATCAACTGCGTTTTATTTAGATAGGAACCCCCATTTTTATTACATATTCGTGTAGTACGTAAAGAAATATGAATGTTTTAGTTGGACCACTTTTTTCGCTTTGTGACAGATGGCGCTGTAATAGTCACAAACGTACAAGTACGTGGTATCACTTAACATTCCGCCAGTGCGGACGGTATTTGCTTCGTGATACATTACCCGTGTTAAAATGGACCGTTTACCAATTGCGGAGAAGGTCGATATCGTGTTGATGTGTGGCTATTGTGATCAAAATGCCCAACGGGCGTGTGCTATGTATGCTGCTCGGTATCCTGAACGACATCATCCAAGTGTATGGACCGTTGGCCGGATAGTTACGTTATTTAAGTAAACAGGAAGTGTTCAGCCACATGTGAAACGTCAACCACGACCTGCAACAAATGCGTTGGCAATATTGTGTGTTTTAGCTGCTGTCGCGGCTAATTCGCACATCAGTAACAGACAAATTGAGCGAGAATCGGGAATCTCAAAAACGTCGCTGTTGAGAATGCTACATCAACATCGATTGCGCCCGTGCCATATTTCTATGCACCAGGAACTGCATGGCGACGACTTTGAACGTCGTGTACAGTTCTGCCACTGGGCAAAAGGGAAATTGCGGGGTGATGACAGATTTTTTGCACGAACTCTATTTAGCGACGAAGCGCCATTCACCAACTGCGGTATCGTAAACCGACATAATAAGCACTATTGGGCAACGGAAAATCCACGATGGGTGCGACAAGCGGAACATCAGCTCCCATGGCGAGTTAATGTATGGTGCGGCGTAATGGGATGAAGGAAAATTGGCCCCCATTTTATCGATGGCAGTCTAAATGTATGCTGATTTCCTACGTAATGTTCTACCGATGTTACTGCAAGATGTTTCACTGGATGACAGAATGGCGATGTACTTCCAACATGATGGATGTCCGGCACATAGCTTGGGTGCGGTTGGAGCGGTATTGAATAGCATATTTCATGACAGGAAGATTGGTCGTCGAAGCACCATATCATGGCCCGCACATTCACCTAATCTGACGTCCCCGGATTTCTTTCTGTAGGGAAAGTCGAAGGATATTTGCTATCGTGATCTACCAAAAACGCCTGACAACGTACGTCAGCGCATTGTCAATGCATGTGCAAACATTACAGAAGGCGAACTACTCGCTGTTGAGAGGAATGTCGCTACACGTATTGCTAAATGCATGGAGGTTGACGGACATCATTTTGAGCATTCATTGCATTAATGTGGTATTTACAGGTAATCACACTGTAACAGCATGCGTTGTCAGAAATGATAAGTTCACAAAGGTACAGGTATCACATTGTAACAACCGAAATAAAAGGTTCAAACGTACCTACGTTCTGTATTTTAATTTAAGAAACCTATCTGTTACCAACTGTTCGTCTGAAATTGTGAACCATATGTTTGTGACTACTACAGCGCCATATATCACAAAGTGAAAAAAGTGGTCCAACTAAAACATTCATATTTCTTTAAGTACTACACGAATATGTAATAAAAATGGGGGTTTCTGTTTTTAAAAAAACGCAGTTGATATCCGTTTGACCTATGGCAGCGCCATCTAGTGGGCCAACCATAGCGCCATCTGGTTTCCCCATTCAAGCTAGACAAGTTTCGTTCTTTGTAGCTTTTTCGTTTAACGCTTATTTCGTGAGATATTTGGCCCGGTCACTATCAGCGGACCACCCTGTATATTTACAACTAATCCGGAACATGTTCTGCCAATTTTTGTTCAGATGTGATGCGCCAATGCAAGCAACGTTTTGCTCAGAAGTCAGAATACTGGAAGTAAAGTGACGGCAACGAGAGCTATAAAACTCATCTACAAAACCATCATCTTCCTTGTACGAGCCATTCTCGGAGTAACTATGTGGGCCTTGGACTTTATGATGTTGTACAGTCCCGGAAACTAGCATTGTTATTAAGACAGTAATCCCCCTCCCCCACGTAGTTGTCACCACTGTTTCGGAGGGCCAAGGCCGTTCTTTTGAATCAGACCCGGCCAGCGTGCCGGGGGAAACGCAGCATCTGCTGGAAGACGCTGACGTCACGAGCAGCGGTGACGTAGCCCGGGGCCACGGCTGCTCTGCGAGAGCAGCGGTGCCGCCGAGGTACCGGCCGGGGATGAACCGGCGGGAAGTACGCGCAACCGCCGTCCTGTATAAACGGCAGCAGGCGCAGCACTGAACATCAGTACAGCCAAGGCAGCGGCCCCGGCGCACACAGTAGCAGCAGCACCAGGAGCTCCAGTAAGTTCAGACAGCACTAGACGTTGTGAACACGCAGATCCTCACTATCTATACTACCAAACGGCTAACCCGAGGCATCGTCCTAGTAGCAGGATGCATGTGTAACGGTTTCCAGAGACAACAAAAAATCTATTTTCAACATTTTATACAGTTACTCGTATTAATCGAATTTGAAAATTTAAAATTATTTCATAGCTTTAAGGCAGTAGTACAATTAGGAAGAGTATACATATCGTGAGCCAGTGCAACTAACAGCGTGCAGATTATCCAGAATATGTTCATCCAGTGTTTGATAACCAGCGCACTTAGGGACTTCCTGAACTTTTTCTCGCTTACACGCTTAACACCAAAATTTAACACATTAACTCATTTGTACTGGACTCGCATTCCGAAGGACGACGGTTCAATCCCACGTCCGGCCATCCTGATTTAGGTTTTCCGTGATTTCCCTAAATCAATCCAGGCAAATGCCGGGATGGTTCCTCTGAAAGGGCACGGCCGACTTCCTTCCCCATCCTTCCCTAATCCGATGAGACCGATGACCACGCTGTCTGGTCTCCTTCCCCAAATCAACCATCTAACTCATTTGTAGCGTAATCAGACCTTCAAACTGTTTTATACATAAAAATCTGATTGTGTAAAGAACAGGACCCGATTTATTAGAAGTACCTGTTTTATTAAATTTAAGTCAACAAATAACTTTATCGCTAGTTTGATACTCCCGACCGTCTATTTAGGCTGCGCTAACCGTTTCATCTGACTGCATCGACTACGAACTGAATAATGTATTACACAACCTTAAAGTTGCCTATTCCTGATTGCCTTCAGAGTCTCTCACTGACTATCTTCTTGATATAGAGTTTTCCGTGCATACCTTAATACTCTTATTAGACTCACCCTTAACATTCGTCTGTAGCGACAGATACCGGATGCTTAGAGTTTCAGTTTCTCCGGTGCCCGATTGGGGCCAGATTGTACTTCCGTCAGTGCTCCCAATCAAAGTGTTTCATAAAACCTTCCGGAATTCCTGTAAATGTCGCGTGCAATTTGTTGAAAGTGCGTTCTTCCGCCGTTTCGGATGTATTAGTATGGCTAGACAAGAGAATGACTTCACTTCCTCGACCATGTATTTCCGAAATTCTTTCTTTAGCAAGCAGCTGTTTTTGTGTTTCCAGCATAGTCTTTGCTTTGTTTATTCTTAACCGAAATTCGGAATAAAGTAGTGTGCCCACTTCATTGCGCGTACACAGTGCTGACGCTGGTAAAGTTAACGACAATGTTCTTAGTTGTCATTTGCGTGGAAAGCGATGTTAACGTAAGTCATTAATTGAGTCATTCAGAACGAAGCACTAGCACAAACACAGCGAAGATGTGAATTGTCAACCGAGAAATCACGCTATTGTTCCGCTGAATCGGTCCATTAGAACGATGATTGACATAAACCAGGTAGGAATCGTTCGCTCTGTTGGGTGCATTCAGTCTGTGCAACGCAACACAGTTGTGTTGAAAGAACTGATACGTTGAAGGGGACTCGTGAGTTACGCCTGAATAGCTTAATTGCCAACAGCATTTCCCACGAAAGACGAGACCCGATATTTTAGCCCCAGTCCGACACACAATTGAAATCTGTCAGCAAGTTTACAAATCAAGCTGTCGAATAGCGAGTGCAGTGGTCTCTAATAACAGCAACATCTTCCTCCATTTGGGCCGTGGATGTACAATCGACAGTCTAGTAAACTAGTATTAAAGGAGGAAACTTCATGTATATGATTGCCAAATATAACAAAAAAAAGAAAAAGTCTATAATTATTACGCGGCATACTGTTCATGATTTCAGTGAGCTACGCTGTACAGAACACAGAGTTTTTGTCGAGTTCGCATGGTTTCCTTTCCTTGTGCTGCTCGCTGTTATTTTATTCACTTGGACAGTGCTCTCCACCTAACGCATACACTTGTAAATTTTTACGAACAATCCTGTTGGAGGAACATCCACAACTGAGAATTATACCAGAGGCTGTAAATACCGCTACAATTGTAAGGTTCTTTTATTATCACACGATCGGTTTCGGGCTCTTATAGGCCCATCTTCAGGTGTCGTAACTTGGTGCTGTAACCCCCGGGCGCCGCGGTGGCAGCGTACGAGGCGCGGTGTGCTACCTACGAGCGCAGAGCAAGGAGTGACACGCGATCAAATACACGCTATATGACCGAAAGTATCCAGACACCTATTAGTAGTTTTAATGGGGGATTTATCCACCCCTCATCTTTAAGAAGGCTTGTACTCTTCTGGGGAAAGTTTCAGTTAAGTGTTTGAATGTCTGTGGAGGAATGGCAGTTCATTGTTACTCAAAAGTCGAAACCAGAGAGCAGAAAGTGATGTTGGACGCTGCGATCTGGAGCGAAATCAGCGTTCAAACTCAACCTCAATGAGTTCAGGTTGGTATTCTGGGCAAGCCAGTCCACTTCAGGTATGTTGTCGCCTACAAACCTTTTCCTCATAAATAATGCTTTTAGACGGGATATGCATCCTTAAACTGATACAAACAACCTTTCTCTTCGAACTATTCTTTTATGTACTCAGCACACAATGCTGTAAAATGTGTTCATATCCTTCTTAGTCTGAGTTTCGACGCAACGCGCTAACCACGGTCAGCACCCGCTGCCATAACTGCTGTTCCTGCGTCTCTAGTGACAACGCAATACGGTACTCCCCACCTAATTTAACACTGGCGGGTGTGTCTTTCGTGATGTCTAGTAGTCAATTCCACGTTACGTAGGGTTACCGGATATAGCATATAGTGTATTGTTCTATTGGATACACATTTCTTTGAAAGGCGGATATTTATATGTGACGCAAAGAGCGAGTGGATTCGTAAACATATATACACGTTAAGCTTTAAGTAAAAGTGATCATCCTTGGATATATTTTGGTCAGTGTTCGTTCACCTGCTAAAGTAGTCCTATCCTAACCGTAAGTGTTTCCGTTCCAGATTGAACCAGTATGAAGGCAGCGGTGCTCCTCGTCGTACTGAGTGCCATAGCGCTCAGCTGCGCGTTCCCTTCACCCAAGGACAAGGTGAGTGCCTTACTCTTCGTACACTTCCTTTTTCTGGTAGCCACAACTCTTAATCCCTCCAGTAACCGGTTGTAGTCTGTAGCAGGAAAATGAAATTTATTGATATGCATAAATGCAAGACGGAGCTTTTTCGCGTTTTTAGTTTAAATCCTCATTTGCATTTAAATTTCCCTAAGCCGTTGTTCACGTCTTTGGTTGAGGGTCTCTAGTGCACATCACTCGCACTCTCCGCTTCCCCTCTTTCCTACTATATTTGCTTGTACTATAGGGACAGTGCGTGTGTCAGTGTTCCTACATATAATTTATCAAATTTCACCCTCGTGGTCATTATGCAAGGTGTATGTTGCAGAACGTGGTACATTTTGAATCTGAAGCTCCTAAAAGTATGGCACTCCATGATGCGTAATGCATGGCATCTCTTATTGGAATTTAATGAGTTTTTATATAAAGATCTTGCGTCGAATACACAAAACTGAGCAGCTTCAATCTGATAGTAGCCCCAAGTCGACGAACGCGATTTGTAAGTGACCTTCTGTTTCGTCCAATAAATGTCATTATGAAAGGTACCTTCTCGTAGCTTTATTCTCCAGTCATTTCAAGGTAAATCGCGCGGGGCACATACTCGAGGGTACTTGATGTTTGTGACTCATTCGAATGTCTGATCGTCGACCGTGTAGTTGAATGAGACAGACATCTTTTCGTCTATTTACGCGCATTATTATTACAATTTATTTATGCTGTAAGTAAATTTTCCTTACACAAGGCGCTAGTCATTCCTGTATTACGTACCAATTATGCAGCGATTTTACCACTCTGTCACCGTATAGCCTCTGACAGCTGCAGACGCCGTCTCGTACATTTCTACTGTGCATAGCAGACGACAACTTTCAAACACACAAGATGCTACTTTTGCTTCTGACAATGTCGCACCACAGTACTGGGTTCCATTGGGTACGATGTCTTTACGAAGTATATCCATCTTTCTCCAGTGTTGTGCAAGCTCGTATTTCGCAGTGTGAGCGACAGTTCTACACTGAATCGAATGCTTTTTTTGAACCGGAGGAAATACGGCAACAACTTGTAGTCGGCTGTCTACAGTGCTCTGAGCCAAGTGAGTAAACAGAGGAAGCTGAGTTTCATCCGTTCGATGCTGGCGAACTTATGGTCTAGCCGTAAATACGTTTCGTATGCCTGCAATAAACTGGCGTCCGTTGCCATATTGTTAATTCGCTGGACGTGCCCCACGACACGTCTTCAAGATTGTGGGGAGCAGCGCCTGTATCCAGTGCTGTAAGAGTTGCCGGTCCCTTCCCGTATTCTACATGCAGTACACAAACGGGACCCACTGGCGGCGTCTCCCCAAACAAACGTGTTTAGCAAACATTGTTTCAAGCGTGACTGTTCGAGGAAAGTCGATTCTACTAAAGAACGCTATCCATCTATATATTCTTCGAATTATGACATCATAAGTGACATACATGCTGTCTACGAGGTTATTGCTAATTTGCTTTGGTTGTAGACGTGGTTCGTGTATTTTTCTCCAATATGTCGGTTCGCGAGTGCTCCACAGCGGTCCTTTAATATAGTGGTTATTTCGTATCTTAATTTATCATGTGATTTGACTTTGTGTAGGCTATAATGTATGACATACTTGTCTAGAATCTATGGAGATTGTGATCCGTTCGCCGAGCTGGCAGCTTAGGTTGTGTTTTTGCTACGGATGCTGTCCAAGCGGCGCGATATTCCAGAAGTTGACTTGTTTGCGATCCTATTGACTGATCTGTCTTCCGCTGGCCGCCTTAAAGGCACATGGAAACACACACAACTATTAGTTTATAAGTTCTTTAAGCACACCCAAAATAAAAATGGAGATGTTGATACAGATAAAAAAAATTAAAAATGGTCATTTCATTAATTTTGATTTATTTTGTGTTCATTGATATGCCTTACTGTTGTCAATGATATATTCGAATAAGATATACAAGAAATATGTCACCGTTTCGGATCAGATGCTGCAGCTCATTTTTGGAAATAGGAGAAGCTGATGTACCTGCTTACCGGCACGTCATTTCGTTCCAGGAGGACCGTGGCGGAGTGGACGTGGACGTACACAGGGAGAAGGGCGTGGGCACCGTGGTGGGGGTGCAGGGCCAGGGCAACGTGTGGAAGAGCGGCGACGGCAGGACCCGCGTGGACGCCGACGGCTCCTGGCAGAGGGTGTACCGCGGGCCGGCGGCCGGCAAGCCAAAGTACTCGGCGGGCGTCCGCCTCTCACACAGGTGGTAGCCGAGCACGGCCGCTGCGTCGCGTCTGGGTATTCGCCGCTCACCTGCGTCCGATGTCTCTTCGGAAACTAAATGCCGCAAACTGCCAGTTGTTGAACCAACATTTTTCCGTAGTGCCAAAGTACTGCCTATTATTACGTTTACCGAAGTTTTAAACTTAATTTATTGATTTTTAGTTTAATAAAAATCTAACAAAAATCATCTTTGTGTTTCTTTAATGACTTACATCGATTGCCATGTCTGTTTCACAAATACTCACGTTCTGTGTGTCATCGCATTTTAATTTTTTGTTTATTGCATTTTCTTAGTCGTAGATAGGCGTTTGCCTAAATTTGTATGGAACACCACCAAAAAATTACAGAAGGCAAGCTGCTGTACCAGATCTACAGTCGGAGGTCACACATCCGTGACGTCAGGTAAAGCGATGCGTTGTTACACAATACGAGCAGGTGAAATATGTTCCTGGCCTAAAAAAACAGGAAGAGTGTAAACAAGTCATGCAAAACTTAAGCAAAACTTTTTTTAAGCAGATTAGTTAGATCTTCCGTCATACTAAACACAACATGACATACTCATGCGCTGCATTTAGGGAGCAGAAAACGCTATATTTAATTTATATAATGCATAATACCATAAAAGAGATGCCTAAACCTACCTTGCTAAAATATTAGTAGCAAAACTCTATCATTTGTGTGTTTATGAAAAGATCAATTTCCTACGTTAACAAGAGAGACACGTCACCATCTGTTCATCCAATCGGAGATCAACAGAAGTACTGAATACAGGAGGAGTGACCCATCCGTAAAACTCTGGAGGCATAGACGGCAATTATTGTTAATTCTCTTGTTGTTAACCGCAGTAGGATAAAATTTCCCCTGATATATACAATGGATTACTTGATGCGGCAGTTAGACAGGGATATTGAATTTCAACGGAAATTGTCTGCAACCATAGTCTCCGCTATTCTTGCCTCGTCGTTCGAGAAGATCAAAACAAGGCTCTTCAATGCACCTCAAATTTGCATCGCTGTAAGTGACGAACAATTCATAAGGAATATGAGCAGCAAGGAAAAGGCAGCTAGGTTCTCTTTTAAGGAAATTATGAAAAACTTTGTAGATAACAAAAACAATTATGCAGATGTGATTGGAGGAATGATGTGTGCATACATGTTTTGGTAAAACGTGTACATGAAGATGAATGTGATTGTGAAGAGTCTAGGGACTGTTACAAACGGACATGGAGAGAGTGTAACAGTTTAACAAAGTACTATGATGCAAGAATATATTGGCTAAGTACGGCTGAGATGTAAAAAGATACCTGCCATACTGTTGTACCGCAACTTATCGATACTGTCGAAGCCGACGCCTCAACGTTTGCTGTGGGCGCCGCTAGCGGCACTTCGGACACCACCACCAATGAAGAACCTCCAGGCCGCCGACCAATGAAGATCACCACGACGCTGTTGTAAGAGACGGCCATCTGGGCACCATTCTTATAGTTCAAGCTTACTTTCAGGTGCTAGTTGGTCCCGAACGTTACACCGAGTTTGCTCTACCGGCAAACATTCAGTATACATAGAAGTACGCCCGTGCCGGGCCGCTGCTTATAGGTAGCCACGCCCCCCACAAGTTGTCAACACTGTAGCAGATCTTTAGCACAAGTTGAATAAATTATATTTATTTAAAGAACACTTCTGTCAATCTTTTGCTTGGCTGTCCAGATTCCTACGCTGACAGATCCCTTTGGAAACTTTCCACCAATTTATCATTAGCAAAGAACACGTAACATTGAACTCCCTGGGACGTAGAGGCTACCTACTCGCGTCATAACATCTACTAAGAACACAAACGTATAACATACAAGCTTAAAGACAATATTTATGAACACTGCAAGTAAATTATATTTTTGTACACATTTAATTACTTTCAGCTGATTTATTATCAATATCTCGCTGTACTGAATAAATGTTCGGTATCTCAAATAACTGCTTGAAACTTCCTGCCATATGAAAATGATGTGTCATCGTGAGACACGAACCTGTGACCTTGGCCTTTTGCATACAAGTGTTCTACCAACTGATCAACGCAAGCACGACTCACGAGCTCTCCTCACAGCTTTACTGACGTCACTACCTCATCTCCTACCTTCCAAACTTCACAAAAGTTCTCTTGCGAAACTTACGGGACTAGCATTACAAAAAGGATATTGCGAAGATATGTCTTAACCACAGCCGGGGAGATATTTCCAGAAGTTATTTTTCTCTCGGCATCGGAGTGTGTCCTGTTGCGAAATTTCCTGGCAGATTAAAACTGGGTGTACCAGAGCGAGACTCGAAACCTGGGCCTTTGCCTTTTTGGTCAAGCAAAAATTTTCCAAGAAGGAAAACTTGTCTCGCAAATTTCCGTTAATTTGATCGCTCTAGTTCGAATAAGCCAAACCCTCGCATTTAAAATATCATTCATCAGAAGTTTTTGACTTGTGAGAAGTATAGATAGTTTGTGACTGGCTGCTGTGTATAATTCAATGTGTCCCCTGTGCTCTCTCTAGCACGCTGGCCCCAATTGCACTTAGAAAGCAGGAACTGTATTCACAGTTGCGAATAAGAACCTCCTTCGGCTATGTATTGGAATGACGACAGTGAAAATCTGTGCCGAACCGGAACCCGAATCCGGATTTCCCGCTCGACGCGAGCCTGCGTCTTAACCACTACGGTCATCCGACCATGCATCGCGGCCAGAGCCAAACTCCCATATGTCGTCGTCCATGTGTCACAACTTGCACTCTACATCTACATCTACGTGATTACTCTGCTATTCACATAAAGTGCCTGGCAGAGGGTTCAATGAACCACATTCAGGCTGTCTCTCTACCGTTCCACTCTCGAACGGCACGTGAGAAAAACGAGCAGTTAAATTTTTCTGTGCGAGCCCTGATTTCTCTTATTTTATCGCGATGATCATTTCTCCCTATGTAGGTGGGTGCCAACAGAATGTTTTTGCAATCGGAGGAGAAAACTCGTGATTGAAATGTCGTGAGAAGATCCCGTCGCAACGAAAGACGCCTTTGTTTTAATGGTTGCCACTCCAATTCACGTATCATGTCTGTGACACTATCTCCCCTATTTCGCGATAATACAAAACGAGCTGCCCTTCTTTGCACTTTTTCGTTGTCATCCGTCAGTCCCACCTGATGCGGGTCCCACACCGCACAGCAATACTCTAGAATAGAGCGGACAAGCGTGGTGTAAGCAGTCTCTTTAGTAGACCTGTTGCACCTTCTAAGTGTTCTGCCTATGAATCGTAGTCTTTGGTTTGCTCTACCCACAACATTATCTATGTGATCGTTCCAATTTAGGTTATTTGTAATTGTAATCCCTAAGTATTCAGTTGAATTTAGAGCCTTCAGATTTGTAGATTTATCGCGTAATCCAAATTTAGCTGATTTCTTTTAGTACTCATGCGAATAACTTTACACTTTCCTTGTTCAGGGTCAATTACCACTTTTCACACCATGCTGATATCTTATCTAAATCATTTTGCAAGTCGTTTTGATCATCTGATGACTTTACAAAACGGTAAATGACAGCATCATCTGAAAACAATCTAAGACGGCTACTCAGATTCTCTCCTTTGTTGTTAATATAGATCAGGAACAATAGAGGGCCTATAACACTTCCTTGGGGAACGCCGGATATTACTTCTGTTTTATTCGATGACTTTCCGTCTATTACTACGAACTGTGACCGTTCTGACAGGGAATCACGAATCCAGTCACACAACTGAGGCGATACTCCGTAGGCACGCAGTTTCGTTAGAAGACGCTTGTGAGGAACGGTGTCGAAAGCCTTCTGGAAATTTAAAAATATCGAATCCATTTGAAATACCCTGTCGATAGCACTTATTACTTCATGAATATAAAGAGCTAGTTGTGTTTCACAAGAATAATATTTTCTGAAACCGTGCCGACTATATGTCAATAAATCGTATTCTTCGAGGCACTTCATAATGTTCGAATACAGTATATGTTAGTGATATAGGCCTGTAATTCAGCAGATTACTCCTACTTCTCTTTTTGTGTATTGATGTGACTTGAGCAATTTTCCAGTCTTTAGGTACTCATCTTTCTGAAAGGGAGTGGTTCTATATAATTGCTAAATATGGAGCTATTTTATCAGCATACTCTGAGAGAAACCTGACTGATGTGCAATCTGGACCGGAGGCCTTGCCTTTATTACGTGACTTAAGCTGCTCCGTTACTCCCAGGGTATCTACTTCTATGTTTCTCAACTCGTACGTTACATATATTCCTGACTAGGAAGGACACGTTTATTGAGAGTCCAGGGCTTGGTATTGGCGAATAATTACGAAATAACAGAGACTGTGTTAGTAAGAAGCAAGACGTAATGAAGCAATATCCATCGTACTTCTTAACAACACGGGCACTGCTGTTTCGTACGCTTAGAAGCATCTTGCCCCCTCAGGCTCATTTCCTGTTGCTATGGTGACGCTACAGCTGACGCCTCAGACCCGCTGTGCGCTGACTGGTGTCTCATTGACCCTGGTCTCAGCCATGAACTTGTGCTTTCTGCTGTCTCCGGAGGAGGACGAGGTCGAGATTAGTGTTTAACGTCCCGTCTGCAAAGAGGTCATTAGAGGCGAAGCACAAGCTCGGATTAGGGAAGGATGGGAAGGGAAATCGGCCGTGCCCTTTCACAGGAACTATCCTGGCATTTTCCTGAAGCAATTTAGGGGAATCACGGAAAACTTAAATCAGGATGCCGGACGTGGGTTTGAATCGTCGTCATCCCGAATACGACTGTCTCCCTCACATCAACTTTCACATGAGTATGTATTGCACAACACGATGAACAGTTTGAATTCAGAATAGGTAAAGGTACTTCAAATACAATTTTCGTTTTAAACTTCGGCTTGGAAGCAAGAAATTAGAAAAATAGCTATACCAAAACGACCTAAGAGAATCTTTATAAAACCTACAACAATAATGAATTCTATCTTCTCAAACTCGGATAGACTGGACGTGACGCGCAAAAAGAAATGTAACTTAAAATATCTACAAAAGCTAGTGGGAAAAAATGACAGTGACATATCAAGAAAGATCATCTCATTGAAATAATTTAGAACGCCGATATGCAGTTAATGGTGACAGCTCTTTAAGCTGAATGTCGGAGAAACAAAAAGTAATATGAATGTGAAGCGTGAAGAAATACCGTCATTAAGTACCGTATTGAATAACTCGCAGCCCTGAAAAAGAAAAACTTAGACTTGCGAAATGGAAAGAAAAGTCCCCCTTGCACGTAAAATTCTGGTTTAGTACGACAATAACAAAAGCGATATGGAAGAACGATACAATCATTCATGTACATGGCATTGGTATTGTTCATGAAAAAGTAAGAGATGTTTCCTCTAGAAAAAAATAATAGAATTATTCTTAAAGCAAAAACAAAAAATTGTCGGTGACTGTAAAAACTGTTTCGGAAAAAAATAAATTTGACTTTTCAGTTAGGGACAAAATGTATGCTGTCTTTTGGAATGGATGTGATAAAGTGGTTAAATGCAAACACTTCAAAAATTGTCTTTGTGTAAAGACTTTAACTATAGAGGAGTCAGACGTAGATTTGCTCGTGTAGTGTAAAAAATTGTGTTCAGACACCGTAGAAAGGTAGGTAAGTCAGATCAAGATCGATATTCCGTGTCGGAGTAGTGACTGTCGGTTTGGTACATCAGTCAGCCAGAGAGTGGTTTTAGGTGGTTTCACATGCCCATGTAGGCAAAGGCTGAACTGATTTCCAGCCCCACATGAAACATGTAGCACACAAATACGTAAATGACACATTCTTTGTGAAGTGGATGTGGTCACAAATGCTGTTCGTATGTATCAAGAACTAACCAATTTTTTCAGAATCAGGAGGCCCAATAACAAATGTGTGCGAGAGTTGTTTTATCAAGGAACCTTGAGAGAGGCTCTAAAGGGAACTCGATGCCGACTTATGCAAGAGATATTAACACGAATAAACTGAATAATTACAACGTGACTATCGGTTCACAAGATTCTAGTGCTTATAATGACAATTACCTAAACGCGGTAAAAGAAACTGCTTCAAACAGGCAAGCTGATGAATAAAGGAGATAAAGGGATCTGATAGCGACAGGGACGGCATGCAACTATAACACTTCCAATCAGTCATCTAATTTACAAAAAAAAAAATTGCGTTTAAAGTGTGTTGTAGTAGACACAGAAGCGCCAAAGAAACTGGTATAGCCATGCGTTTTCAAATACAGAGTTATGCAAATAGGCAGAATATGGCGCTGCGGTCGGCAGCGCCTATATAAGACAACAAGTGTTTGGCGCAGTTGTTAGATGAATTACTGGTGCTATAATGGCAGGTTATCAAGATGTAAGTGAGTTAGAAAGTGGTATTACAGTCGGCGGACGAGCGATGGACACAGAATCTCCGCGCAGCGATGAAGTGGGGATTTTCCCGTACGACCATGTCACGAGTGTATAATGAATATCAGGAATCGGGTAAAACATCAAATCCCGGAGATCAATGCGGCCGGAAAAAGATCCTTCAAGAATGGGACCAACGACGACTGAAGAGAATCGTTCGTCGTGACAGACGTGCAACCTTTCCGCAAAAAGCAGCAGAATTAAATGCTGTGACATCAACAAGTAGGATTGGATCCTTGATGACTCAAACCTGTTGCCTGGCCGGACGCGTCTCGTTTCAAATTGTATCGAGTGGATGAACGTGTACGGTTATGTAAACAACCTCATGAGTCCATGGATCCTGCCTGTCAGCAGGGGACTGTCCAAGCTGGTGAAGGTCCTGTAATGACGTGATTCCGAAGCAATTATCGCAATCTCAGAGAACAAAATGAATAACTGAACAAGTACCGATGATTAGGTCACATGGATTAGAAAATCAATTTCAGTGGAAGAGTAATCACACATCAGAAGTAATTTTAACTACAGCGTCACTGGCTACGGGAAAAGTACAGTAACCATTCGCTTTTTGTTTGTTTATATGCATCATGACGCGTTTCAGGCTGTATGTATATTTATCTGATTTCATACAGTCAGGCATCATCAGTGTGAGTATTTCTACTGCATTTTGAATGATGCACCTGTCTTTCATTCATCTTTCAGTTGCTTCCTATTTCAGTAATACGCACTTACACATACACTGGTGTATAACTGCCGAACATTATTCGCAACGTCGACGGTGTTTAGACACTGAGAGAACACTAGATTCGGTTAAAATATATCTGGGCTCTGTAACTTTATGGCAATGGAAGTTGGACTCCCTTCGTTTGAAATCGCTACTGACAAGTTAGTGGAGGGCTAGAGAGCTAGGGAATTTGGAGTGGAAGCTTCCAGATCAAAAACAACCTTTCTTAGGTGACTACTGCACAAAAACCATTGATTCTACACAATATTACTACCGCGAGGCATCAGTCATAAATACTAGTCACGTCCTCCAGCTGCACTAGATTAATTTTGCTAAAACGTGTGTTAATGGGAGCAATACACTATCACAGAGGATTGGTACAACATCTGGAATATTGTTATAGAGCTTGCAAATAGATGAAGCTAAGTCAATAAAAATAATCTACCAAAGAGACAACAAGAATCATTCATAATTCTGAATAAGAAAATATTAAAATCCATAAAGCTAGTAACATTACATATTAAAAACTTTAACTTTATGAAACAGTACCTTAAATCCAATAACAATAAATAATTTCAAAGCGTGGAATATAATAAATAATAAACATGTCCGACGAATCAGTGATAATGTAATACATGTAACCCTTTTTTCGTTATTCTGGCAAGGGAGCTACAGGAATGACAACACCCCAAAGGTAAACAGTTCTGCGATAACAGGGACAGATCGGAAGATACTTAAATGTGTGACAACAGTTAGCTGAGGTCGACAATGTGGTAAAGAGAAAGTTCGGGACGTTCGCCTCAGAATGTTTCTCACCAGCTTAATTCTTCTTCGGTGTTCCACTTGCTCTGCGCTGCACGAAGTTGCCATCAGTCTGCAACCAGCCCGACCCGTCAGATTGTAGCATGTTCGGCTGAGATCTCCTCAATTAGTGTCCAAAGCGCTTATCCTTCAACGGTGCCTTATGCTGACAGAAGAGAAACACAATATCAGTCTTGGCCTCCAAACACAAGCCAAACAAGTCACCACTAGAATCCCAGAGACTAGTTATAGAGTCCTAGCCGCTCTGCGGTACACTGTCTGACGAGGTGAACCCGCCATAAGTGACCCTCTGATCCAATCGAAACTTGTTGTGGTGAGAGGTGAAAATAAAGTGAGACTTAATTCGTTTTAGGTGACTTCATCAATCGTCTCGCGCATCACAAAATCTAGTGAATTGGTAACGCCTTGGCTAGAAAGCAAAGTTCCGAAATTTCGCGCCCCATGTTCAAATCCAATCCTATGTTTTGTTTTTCTTTTGCTGTTGTGGAAATATGAGGCATCAATATT
Source organism: Schistocerca piceifrons (assembly GCF_021461385.2). NCBI lineage: Eukaryota > Metazoa > Arthropoda > Insecta > Orthoptera > Acrididae > Schistocerca > Schistocerca piceifrons. The sequence continues at coordinate 680,404,060 of NC_060139.1, forward strand.
TTTTGTAACATCGTAAAATGTAATGGAATTATTCACAAAAGACATATATGTTTCAAATATTATAAAAATAGATGTATCAGCTCCAGTCTTATACAATAAACATATCAAAAAAGTTTTGCATTACCTCAGTTGCGAGAGTTCCGGAACCTGTACAGAAAATTGGAATAGAGATCAACATAAACATCATTTATGTCCTTTTTATTGCTCATGAAAACCACACGTTGCATGTTGTACCACCACACAGCGAGACCTTACCCAGTAGCACGTCCTCTTGCATTGATGAATGCCTGTATTCGCCATATCATACTATCCACAAGTTCATCAAGGCACTGTTGGTCCAGATTGTCCCACTCCTCAACGCCGATTCGGCGTCGATCCCTCAGGGTGGTTGGTAGGTTACGTCGTCTATAAACAGCCCTTTTCCATCTCTCCCAGGCATGTTCGATAGGGATCATTTCTGGAGAACATGCTGACCACTCTAGTCGAGCGATGTCGCTATCCTGAAGGAAGTCATTCACAAGATGTGCACGATGGGGGAGCGAATTGTCGTCCATGAAGACAAATGCTTCGCCAATATGCTGCCGATATGGTTGCAATAACGGTCGGAGGATGGCACTCCTGTATCATACAGCCGTTAAGGCGCCTTCCATGATCACCAGCGGCGTACGTCGGCCCCACATAATACCACCCCAAAACTTCAGGGAACCTCCACCTTGCTGCACTCTCTGGACAGTGTGTATAAGGTGTTCAGCCTGACCAGGTTGCCTCCAAACGTGTCTCCGACGATTATCTGGTTGAAGGCATATGCGACATTCATCGGTGAAGAGGACGTGATGCCAATCCTGAGCGATCCATTCGGCTTGTTGTTGCGCCCATCTGTACCGCGCTGCATGGTGTCGTGGTTGCAAAGATGGACCTCGCTATGGCGTCGGGATTGAAGTTGCGTATCACGCAGCCTATTGCGCACAGTTTGAGTCGTTACGTCCTGTAGCCGGCTGCACCAAAACCATTATTCAACATGGTGGCGTTGCTGTCAGTTTCCTCAGAGCCATAATCCGTAGGTAGCAGTCATTCACTGCAGTAGTAACCTGAGCGACGCTTGTCATCGACAGTTCCTGTCTCTCTGCATCTCCCTGCCTGGCACAAAGTACGCGATCGAACCGCGGTATTGACCGTCTAGGCATGGTTGAACTACAGACAACACGAGCCGTGGACCTCCTCCCTGGTGTAATGACTGGAACTGATCGGCTGTCCGACCACCTCTGCCTAATAGGGACTGCTCATGCGTGGTTGTTTACAAATTTGAGTGGGTTAAGTGACATCTTTGAACAGTCAAAGGGACTGTGTCTGTGATACAATATCCAGAGTCAACTTTTATCGTCAGGAGTTCTGGGAACTGGGACGATGCAAAACTATTTTTGGTGTGCGTATTATACACTGAAGAGCGAAAGGTAATGGCATGGACTCGACTAATATCTGAAGTAGTGCTGGAGGGAATTGATACCATCAATCCTGGAGGGCCGTTCATAGATCCAAAAGAATATGAGTGGTTGGAGATCTCTTCTGAAGAGCACGTTGCAAGGCATCCCAGATAAGCTCAATAACGTTCATGTCTGGGGAATTTGATGGCCAGCGGAGGTGTTGAAACTCAGAAGAATGTTCCTGGAGCCGCTCTGTACCAATTCTGGAAGTGTGAGTTGTCGCATTGTCCTGCTGGAATTGCCCAAATCCGTCGGAATGCACAATGGTCATGAATAGTTTCAAGTGATCAGACAGGATGCTTACGTACGTGTCACCTGAGTCGTATCTAGAATGTCAGGGGCTGCAACTGCACTCGCCGCACACCATTACAGAGGCTCCACCAGCTTGAACAGTCCCCTGCTGACATGCGGTATCCATGGATTCATGAGGTTGTTTCCATAACCGTACACGTTCATCCGCTAGATACAATTTGAAACGAGACTCGTCCTACCAGGCAAAAGGTTTCAGTCATCCCAAGGGTCCAGTGGTACTTGTTGATGTCACAGCATTTAATTCTGCTGCTTTTAGCGGGATAGTTGCTTTTCTTTCACACTCAACAATTCTCTTCAATCGTCGTGGGTCCCGTTCTTGCAGGATCTTTTCCAAGTCGCAGCGATCTCGGAGATTTTATGTTTTTACCGTTTTCCTGATATTCACCGAACACTCGTGAAATGGTCGTACAGGAAAATCCCCACTTCATAGCTACCTCGGAGATTCTGTGTCGCATCGTTCGTGCGCCGACTATAACACCACGTTCAAACTCACTTAAATCTTGATAACCTGCCGTTACATCAGCAGTAACCAATCTAAGAACTGCGCCAGACACTTTTTGTCTTGTATAGGCGATGCCGACCGCAGCGCCGTATGCTGCCAGTTCATATATTTCTGTATATGAATACGCATAACTATATCAGTTTCTTTGGCGAATCAGTGTATAATTAACAGAAACTGAACATTAAAAACAAATAGTTCAAGTATTTCAGCTCTCCTTATTACGTTTGTGCTTCAAGAGAACTAGTGCACTCATAAAAACATTCAAAGCGTAAACATTTGTAGCACGACGAGCACCGCCCGAACGTAGATATACAATAGTCACACACCTTTTTATGTATAGATCATTAGGAAAACCACCTCGCAATCTGGAGACAATTGCACGGTAAGCAACACCTTCGAGACATTTTCTCGAAAGCTGGAGCGTGCAACTGATTACGGATCAAGACGTGTATTTTAACTGTATCGTTCCTACTTCTGATTTCCCTCTGCAATATGATGAGAGTAGGACACTTCTGTAAACGTCGAATATACTTCTTCACCTGTTAGAAGAAGTATACATCACAGGGTTTGTATGGTAGCATGCATTTTTGAGGAATTAATTTTAATTTACATGTCGGTATTCGGGTTTCAGTGACGAACAGCCCAGCGTTTAAAGTGTATAATTTTGCCCACCTCATGAGTCAACAACGTACAGAACGGCGCCATTTTTAAGTAAGGTCGCAAATTTTGTCCAGAAACTGATGATAGATTTCTTTCGTGAGATATCCAGATTTTTTGGATGTTGTGTGAATATTCTCATGTCGTTGCATTAACTAGTTAAATGTCTTGATGCACTCGAAGACCAAATTTGTCTAATTTCTTGGAGACTAACGAAAACCGTTGGTAGCGGTTTTCTACAAAGTGATAATTCCTGTCAGCTGTGACGATAAAATCTATTTTTAATTAGATTTGAAATCTTTGCTGCTTTTTTATCTATTCCATTGTATTCACCATGTCATGAAAATAATTATGTCACATACTTCCGCAACAACAAAAGAAAAAGCATACGATTAGAATTTAACACGGAGCAAAAAATGCCAAAATTGTGTTTTTAGCCATTGTGTTATCAGTGCAGTTGTTTTTACACCGCGCGAGTAGCCCGATGAAGTCGAATCGAAACTTGACCGTCATTTTCTCGGAACCAAATGCATTTTGTCACCAAAATCAAAATAGGTGTACATCTATTTTCATCCTGCTACTGCCCTATCAAGTTTCGGCTGTATCCGAGAACCACCTATGGCAGGTTCCCCATGGCAGAGTGCACTCTTAGGCGGGGCTTGTTGCTCTTCGAAAAAATCCACCTTTGTCTTCGTCAGGACTGCTGATCGAAGAAAATACGGAATTACGCAGATGTAAAGGATGTAGAAGTACCCGGTAGAATCAGATATTATACTGACGACTCGCAGTATCTTTGTTCCTATCACGATCAATAATACGGGACGTACTATTAAACTCACACACACACACACACACACACACACACACACACACCTTTTTTACGTTTGTCTAGGATAATGGACAAAATTTCCCCAGAAAATGATTAAAAATTGTTCCAATCACCCGGTTCCGACCAAGGTTTTCGGGAAGCTTGCGCTGTGGCAGTTCAAATAAGATCTTGTGATTCGTAAGTCCGAGCACGGTAACAGTCGATTTTTCTACAGTACTGTACTTGATGTGTGACTGATGTCCGGTACAGCTCTGGGGAAACGGTTTGAACAGGCTACTTCATTCACACTGACTGTTCGGAGCAACTTAAGTCATGTCTGACATTCACATGGAGCCTGAAAGAGGGTTTTAATTCCAGATATATTTCGTATTCGTCCAGTTTTGTTTGATATTGGTCCACACGTGGAAAGTAGTGTGCTGAATTTATTCGGTCGATTGACTGTATTTTGGTTTGCGTTTACTGAAGAGAGCTGACTTAATTTCATGTGCAAGAAGGCCATTTTGTCTGAAGATAGGGGTTTATAGGTTTATTTCGACATCGAAATGGTTCTCGTTCAATATGCTTTCAACGTGACATGTGCACCAATAAAATTTATTAAATAAATCCGTCGTGAAAGACTTTGTGGTAATACCGTGAAAGACTTTGTGTTAATATACACGGAGGTGACTGAAGTCATAGGACAGCGATATACACATACACAGATGGCGATTGTTTCACACACACAAGATATAAAATGGCAGTACATTAGCAGAGCTGCCACTTGTACTCAGTTGATCCATGCGAAAAGATTTCCGACGTGATTATGGCGATACGATGGGAATTAACAGTATCTGAGCGCGGAGTAGTAGTTGAATTTAGACGCATGGGACATTCCATTGCGGAAATCGGAGATCCTCAGTGTCAAGAGTGCGATAGGAATACCATATTTCATCATTACCTATCACCACAGACAACGCAGTGGCCGACAGCCTTCACTTAACGACAGAGATCACTGGCGTTTGCGTGGAGTTGTCAGTGATGACAGGCGACACAGAGCCCGCAGCATGAGCCTGCGCAAGTTGCCTGTTACACGGAGCTGTAAGCGAAAATCTGTCGTGATAGAACCATGCGTCATATCTGCATGAGGCTCCTTGCTATGTAATGGCCTACGCCTCAAAGCGGAAGAGAGACTCAGGGCTGAACATCATTAAATTTTGTTCAGTGACCTATTCGACTCTAGCACTATACCGTGAAAGCATCTGGTGCCTGTGACATAGTGTCACCGGTGAACGACGCGTGGCATCTAGAGACCAAAAACAACGCGCCTATAAACCGTCCCCGAAAATTCTGGTTCACACTTTGGCTCTAACCTCTGCCATGATTTCAGCTGTTGTCATCAGTCTATTCGTCACAACCAGTCGAACAATCGTGCAACGTTCTTGCGGTGGAGTCCCTCTGAAAAAACTCTTGCTCGGTGTTCTTGCCACAGTGTTGTGCCCGCTTCGCCACCACTCCTTCTGCAGTCACTACCATACTGCAAACTGTGTGATGTGTCGGTATGGTGTCCCCACGTTCCTCACATAGATGATCCTACATTCCACGAAGTCCGAAAAATGGAGATAAGCTGCACGTGAACGTCCCCTGGACAAGCTGTGTCGCAACATCCATCTGAGAAGTTCCAGTAACGTTAGACTTTCTCAATATCCATCATCTCATTCCTTATTTGTAGGTGGATCTTCTTTCTCTACTGAAAATAAATGCGCGTATGGATGAAATTTTAATCAACATATCCCCCAACCATGGCGTTGTTGGACTATCAGTTTGGAAGCGTTTAGTCAGGGTACACATGGCGCATCACTTTTCATTTTCCGCCAGCGTAGTTCCCTTATTCTTGGAGTTAGTGCTACTGAGTCGTGATGTCAGTTCCTTTTCAGTTTGGATGGTTTGCATTTGCTCGTTTCCTGTTCGCCTTTATTTCCTGCGGATCTAGAATAGTGTTCTGTTTTTCTGTCATGGTACATCTTCTGGGCGAGTATCTCTATTTAAAGAAATGCATGGAAATTCTGTACCTGGATTCATGTCAGATGTATCAAGTAAGTCCAGGTAAACACAAGTCGAGACTCTTACCGTGGTAGCGCCTCTCTACGTGCTCTTGTTCCTAGGAAGTTTTAAGGTGGTGAATAAGTATTCTCCTTATCAGTTCCAGATTTCGAAATTAGTTATCAGTAACTGGTAACAGGCAAACAGATGAGTATTTCACTGTGTTGATTCTCTTACTCGTTTTGAACTGACGAGATACTGAAACAATTGTGTTTATGTGCTTAAACCTTTGAGAAACTATGGAAAGGAAACTTTAGCAATACAGCAAATGCCGACCACTGAAATTTTTCGCAAATATACACATGAAACGTGCGGTTAAGTTCAGTTGGACTTCGTTTGCAAGAAAATTTAACAGATACAGTGCTGCATAGAAAGGCCCGGGCTTGGATATGAACACATGTGTGAGTCACCAACGCAAAAATATCCACTACATGTATTATCACGAGGGTCAATAAAATCCTACACCACTTTAAAAACAAATCCAAGGTAGAAAAAGAGACACACAATATTCTCATTGCATTACTACCTCAGATGACAAAAATGCTTTGTATCATATGCAAAACAATACTCGACCCATAGCGTGAAATCACTTGCAGGAAACTTCGTTTCAGTATCGCTACCGTTTCGTATTATGTGTATCCTCGGCTCTTGAGACACTCTACGTATCGAGATGTTGTTCCCTTTCTTGTTACATGCAATAAAAACGATGAAAGAAGTGAGATGGGAGGCTCTTTGAGCTATTGTCAAGAACAGATGTTTTCAGTTTGATTTAAACACAGTTCTGCTATTTTATGTAATTATGAAAGTGGTCGAAAAATCTTCTCCCAATAAAATATAAGGAGTTTTGATTCAAAGTAACTTGTACTGATGAATAATGTGACATTTTTTAAATTGTCATTTCACTCCTCCCTCCCCACCCTCGCACTATACGTGCGTGGGTGGGCGATACAATCAACCCGCTCTTCAGCCAAAAGATATGTAAAATACTCAAAGAAGACAAACAATAAATTACAATATTAACGTTTACAAAGGATTTCAAGATTTGTAGAGGATGAATGAGATGGTTTCCTGCTCCTAATTGGTCACTTTATAAGATCTTCTAAAGCCTGGGTACAACACCCTTATTTCCTCATTTTGTGTGTGCGACACCATCCATTTTCTGCGCACATTGGAATTATGCTTGTATTTGGTGATCACTAGTTTTATCTTGTAGAAAACGAAATTGGATTGAACCTTAGGCCTGTAGTCTTTACTCCACGCGCAGTGTTGTTTACATCTTTATGTGTGGATCTTTTATGCTTGAGGCACCCGCTTTCTCATTTCAGCTTGCTTGCTTAGTCAGCACTGAACTATGTGAAACAAAGATATTATTTAGCTCTACAAATATCACGTAGCGGTAAAAAACTATGACCTTACGATTGTTAGGGTATGGTCTACAAAGAATCTGCGGGGTTGAGGGAGAGAGAACAGAAACTTTTCAAGTTCATTCTTGCATCGATACTAGTTTTTTCTGTCTTTTAAGCGGGGAAGTTATAGCTACCACCGTTTGTCGACTGTTCGTGTTGTTAAATTTCGAAAAGTGTACGTTTCACCCCGCTGAAGTTGTTACAAAGGAAAGTCAGATCTGGAATTTAGAATAGCTATTAACGTAGAATATAGGTCCAGTTACAAAGTTCCATTGCTATCAGCAACCTACGTTCTGCGCCATGTTTGGTCACGTGAAATAACAAGACGTTTGCCCCAGATACTTGGGGAAGATGCGACATTGTATTTACGACAAGACTCCAGTTACACATCGATATTTGACTTTTCTCTTATAGCAAAAAAGATTCGAATTTACGTGAGGGCGTCTCAAAGAGTAAAGAAAATCTTAAGAGGGTCACGGAGCAATTTATTAGAACAGAGGTACGACCTGTTTCAGAGTATCAAAATATAACCTGTTTCTCTAGTTAGCCTTAAACGACTCCAAGAGAAAAATATGATAAAAAGCAAGAAATAAGACCTCAGATTTAATGTTGGGACAGAATCTATGAAACACATTTCTTAGGAAATAGTTCAATTTTGCAGTAAAATGCAAAATTCTTGTAGTCCTTAAATTTTTGTTTCCTCTTAAGAAACTGCATTACTCTTCCAAGAAAATGGTAAGGTCTATAGAATATAATCAAATCGAGGAATACTATTTTCTTAGTTTATATTTACCTCCATTTATAGCTCAGATTCTGACTTTGTTTTAAAATATGTCTTGACACTATACTGCTGATGCATACCATATACTGTACTGACAATGGAACTTACTGTCATTACTAAAACACTGTTCCGTATACTCTTGGAGCGGAAAATGAGGGGCAACCCTTTAACCACGTAATAAGTCCTCAAGTTTCAGGATTTCCAGCTACAGGCAGCTCTGCGAAAATTTGCGTTTTCTTTTTTCTGACCGTAACTGTATCCTGCACCGCTTTAACCGTGATGCAGAAATGGCTGGATGGAACTGGCTCCGATCTTTTTTAGGCGATTTTCCGACTTAGTGAGGAAGTTGGGTGACGCAGATCTATAGCTCCTTTAGAGAGAATATTTCGAATTATTTTGAGTTACTACTCGATATCCAACCCAAAACAAACCTATTCAGTAAATGGTTTTCAGATTAATCAAAAACTGGATGTTGTCAACACTGAGAGTCATTTTCCAAAATTGTATCAAATGGAGAAAGAGGAGACAATAACCGTGATAGTTTGCTTCAACGTGTTTTTTATAGAGGGAAAACAAGAAACCGAATGGATAGATTCTCTTCCCAACGGCTGCAGTATCTACGTGAGTGACCTCTGACCTCTTCATGTTCCAGGTGATAGAGCAATCCATCCTGGGGTACCCACAATGTAGTTACTGGTTCTGGATGGCCGATCGTCTCACAACACTGTACCACATGTGCTAGAACTGACTAGAAATCGCGATGTCATATTGATTCGTCTGCCACCTCACTCAACACATAACTGCAGCCGCTAGAGAGGCGTGTCTTCAGGTCTTTGAATAGTTTTTCTACAGGGAGACGAGAATTTGGATGCAATCTTATCCTGATAGAAAAGTTTCACGATTTCACTTCCGTCCCCATTTAAAAGAGGCATGGCGAAAAGCTGCTACTCCTTCAAACGCTTACAGAGGATTTGAGGCTTGTGGTGTTTTCCTGTATAATCCAAAGAAAGTATCTGATGAAGCTTTCAGAATTTTAGATGTTGTGTCGATAAGTACCACTAGCAGAGCTGACATCTATCGAAGATGCAGACAACAGCGCTTTTAAGGTTCAAGGCCAGAAACATGCGAGAAAGATTATTGACATCCACTCTAGATAAAGGCTAATCTTGTATTACATCATACTTACAAGAAGTTTCGCGTGTGCCAGTTCTGTCCCCGTTCCAAAACGAAGAAAAGAAACAGCAACTGTACTGACAGACAGACATTTTAGACAGACCCATTTCTAAAAAGGAAAAGAGCGAAGGGGCTGTAAGCATACGAACAGCAGACAAAATAATTAAAGTACAGCATGTAAAGTCACTTACTATGACCTTACAGGAATTCGAACAGACGAGATAAGATGAGTGTTTTGCAAAAAGTGACTTACGAGACTCGCTCACATGAAGGGAATCTGTTCATTTATTGTGATAATTGGAAATGCAAAAAAACGAATGCTTATATACACTCCTGGAAATTGAAATAAGAACACCGTGAATTCATTGTCCCAGGAAGGGGAAACTTTATTGACACATTCCTGGGATCAGATACATCACATGATCACACTGACAGAACCACAGGCACATAGACACAGGCAACAGAGCATGCACAATGTCGGCACTACTACAGTGTATATCCACCTTTCGCAGCAATGCAGGCTGCTATTCTCCCATGGAGACGATCGTAGAGATGCTGGATGTAGTCCTGTGGAACGGCTTGCCATGCCATTTCCACCTGTCGCCTCAGTTGGACCAGCGTTCGTGCTGGACGTGCAGACCGCGTGAGACGACGCTTCATCCAGTCCCAAACATGCTCAGTGGGGGACAGATCCGGAGATCTTGCTGGCCAGGGTAGTTGACTTACACCTTCTAGAGCACGTTGGGTGGCACGGGATACATGCGGACGTGCATTGTCCTGTTGGAACAGCAAGTTCCCTTGCCGGTCTAGGAATGGTAGAACGATGGGTTCGATGACGGTTTGGATGTACCGTTCACTATTCAGTGTCCCCTCGACGATCACCAGTGGTGTACGGCCAGTGTAGGAGATCGCTCCCCACACCATGATGCCGGGTGTTGGCCCTGTGTGCCTCGGTCGTATGCAGTCCTGACTGTGGCGCTCACCTGCACGGCGCCAAACACGCATACGACCATCATTGGCACCAAGGCAGAAGCGACTCTCATCGCTGAAGACGACACGTCTCCATTCGTCCCTCCATTCACGCCTGTCGCGACACCACTGGAGGCGGGCTGCACGATGTTGGGGCGTGAGCAGAAGACGGCCTAACGGTGTGCGGGACCGTAGCCCAGCTTCATGGAGACGGTTGCGAATGGTCCTCGCCGATACCCCAGGAGCAACAGTGTCCCTAATTTGCTGGAAAGTGGCGGTGCGGTCCCCTACGGCACTGCGTAGGATCCTACGGTCTTGGCGTGCATCCGTGCGACGCTGCGGTCCGGTCCCAGGTCGACGGGTACGTGCACCTTCCGCCGACCACTGGCGACAACATCGATGTACTGTGGAGAACTCACGCCCCACGTGTTGAGCAATTCGGCGGTACGTCCACCCGGACTCCCGCATGCCCACTATACGCCCTCGCTCAAAGTCCGTCAACTGCACATACGGTTCACGTCCACGCTGTCGCGGCATGCTACCAGTGTTAAAGACTGCGATGGAGCTCCGTATGCCACGGCAAACTGGCTGACACTGACGGCGGCGGTGCACAAATGCTGCGCAGCTAGCGCCATTCGACGGCAACACCGTGGTTCCTGGTGTGTCCGCTGTGCCGTGCGTGTGATCATTGCTTGTACAGCCCTCTCGCAGTGTCCGGAGCAAGTATGGTGGGTCTGACACACCGGTGTCAATGTGTTCTTTTTTCCATTTCCAGGAGTGTAGTATGCTAACATTTAGTTGATGATGCTTAGGACATTTATGTTGGAAATAGAGTGTACGTGGAATGTATTCTGCAGGTAAATGTGGTATAATTAATTACCACGCTGTTGAGATAAGATGACAAAAGAATAGTAAGGAAGAATCACAATACAAACACACTAACTGAAGCTTTATTTTTATGTACTGAATACAATTTCTAGATATCTTCCAGAGTATTACCTTTCTTATTAGTTTTCCGTGTCTCATGATATCATTTGGCACGAAACTTTTTTCAAATCCACTTGAGTTCTACTATTATCATCATTTGACGTTGCTTCATATGAAAGGAGTTGTATATTATGTCTACACTTGTACTGTACGTCTCTCATTATTAAAAAAATTATATGCTCATCATAATGGCCTAACATAAAGACCGAAAGCGGTCGTGTGAACTTAATAAATAATGTTTTGAACAAAGCAGCCTATCTTTGGAAACATAAAGACATATTACGTGAATGCAAAATTTCGATAAAAGGAAGAAGTATGACATCTGGCGTTCATCCACCAATCACATTCTAAATTTACTACACTCCTGGAAATGGAAAAAAGAACACATTGACACCGGTGTGTCAGACCCACCATACTTGCTCCGGACACTGCGAGAGGGCTGTACAAGCAATGATCACACGCACGGCACAGCGGACACACCAGGAACCGCGGTGTTGGCCGTCGAATGGCGCTAGCTGCGCAGCATTTGTGCACCGCCGCCGTCAGTGTCAGCCAGTTTGCCGTGGCATACGGAGCTCCATCGCAGTCTTTAACACTGATAGAATGCCGCGACAGCGTGGACGTGAACCGTATGTGCAGTTGACGGACTTTGAGCGAGGGCGTATAGTGGGCATGCGGGAGTCCGGGTGGACGTACCGCCGAATTGCTCAACACGTGGGGCGTGAGTTCTCCACAGTACATCGATGTTGTCGCCAGTGGTCGGCGGAAGGTGCACGTGCCCGTCGACCTGGGACCGGACCGCAGCGTCGCACGGATGCACGCCAAGACCGTAGGATCCTACGCAGTGCCGTAGGGGACCGCACCGCCACTTTCCAGCAAATTAGGGACACTGTTGCTCCTGGGGTATCGGCGAGGACCATTCGCAACCGTCTCCATGAAGCTGGGCTACGGTCCCGCACACCGTTAGGCCGTCTTCTGCTCACGCCCCAACATCGTGCAGCCCGCCTCCAGTGGTGTCGCGACAGGCGTGAATGGAGGGACGAATGGAGACGTGTCGTCTTCAGCGATGAGAGTCGCTTCTGCCTTGGTGCCAATGATGGTCGTATGCGTGTTTGGCGCCGTGCAGGTGAGCGCCACAGTCAGGACTGCATACGACCGAGGCACACAGGGCCAACACCCGGCATCATGGTGTGGGGAGCGATCTCCTACACTGGCCGTACACCACTGGTGATCGTCGAGGGGACACTGAATAGTGAACGGTACATCCAAACCGTCATCGAACCCATCGTTCTACCATTCCTAGACCGGCAAGGGAACTTGCTGTTCCAACAGGACAATGCACGTCCGCATGTATCCCGTGCCACCCAACGTGCTCTAGAAGGTGAAAGTCAACTACCCTGGCCAGCAAGATCTCCGGATCTGTCCCCCACTGAGCATGTTTGGGACTGGATGAAGCGTCGTCTCACGCGGTCTGCACGTCCAGCACGAACGCTGGTCCAACTGAGGCGACAGGTGGAAATGGCATGGCAAGCCGTTCCACAGGACTACATCCAGCATCTCTACGATCGTCTCCATGGGAGAATAGCAGCCTGCATTGCTGCGAAAGGTGGATGTACACTGTACTAGTGCCGACATTGTGCATGCTCTGTTGCCTGTGTCTATGTGCCTGTGGTTCTGTCAGTGTGATCATGTGATGTATCTGACCCCAGGAATGTATCAATAAAGTTTCCCCTTCCTGGGACAATGAATTCACGGTGTTCTTATTTCAGTTTCCAGGAGTGTATATAACAAACCTGTTACACTCAGAAACGTAGATTCCTCCTGTAATCTGCGTAGTACAGTGTGATGTGTTTAGGGGCTTCTGCCTCTCCTCCACTTGCTGTATTAACGAAGCCAGCGCGCTTTTACAATAGTTACACTGACTTTTCCCCTCTTGTATGAGTGCGAACGATCAATAGTGACTAATTGTGTGTGTTGTGTTTATGGTTTCGAGTTTTAGGTCTTTTGAATTTTTGAAACGGTGCGCAACAGTTCATAATATCCATAATTTGTAACTTGAATAATACACGCAAGTGCAAAAAATGATTCTGTTTGTAAATGGTAAAAATATCGAAATTGCTATGGAATACACTAAAATATAGGCAGCTTGGTGCGTAATCTCGTGCGATTTAAATTTTACCATGTGATACGAGTGATTTTCATTGCCCTCTAGAGAGAAAGATTCGTTGGAAGGCAGCAATGGAAGAGGTACCACGTCGGTATCGGCAGACTGCGAAGCTGCGCCGTTCCGTGCGTGCTTGAAGAACAAAGGCGTGATATCCCGCCTAACGACGTGTGTGTGTCTTCTTGGAATAGCGCTTGTTATCAGATGGAGCTCTGAAGGCACACAGCGCTTCCCGTTGTGCATTCAGACAGATGACACATCCAACTACTCAGAAAACAAAAGTGCGGGGATGTACCACGACAACGGCTCAAATATTCATCTAATAAAGACATATGAGGGCAGCTGGTAGAAATGTTTATAACTTTCTGTCGATATCCATTTCACTGTAGCACTAAGAAGAAGATGATGATGATGAAGGAAATCCGCCATTGCACCGTTTTAAACAGGCAGTCACTGACACCCAGTCCCGGCATTCATGTGAAGTGAGAGAAGGAAATCACTGGGAAGCAAGTCATGACGACCACCGTTCTCGACCTCGCGCTACATTACTTTTAAAGTCAGCGACGATATCTCCACAATGTCATTTAAGAGCAGAGAGAGCGTCACGAGTGTCTGGGAACCCCGTAAATCCGGATCCTCTGTTTTTCACTATTTGTACGTTGCTTTTTGAGACAGAGATGGGAAACTAGATGACTCCATTTCAAACTGAATTATAGGAACTCATACTCTTCGCTTTCAGTAATGGATATAGCTCTGACCTGATTCATTTCTATGGAGGAGGAAAATACGTAAAGTAACACACTTCTGTTCGCTTGGCCTACCAGAAACTAGAAAAACTGGCGTAACAATTTTAGATAGTTATGAAAAAACAGTATAGCAACTCCAGGCCTGTGTTTTACAATAACAACAATGTGGCTAAATTATTATTCAATAACAAAGCTACAATGACACTTATGGTACAGACGCGTACGTACAAAATCCCCTGCAGTCAGTGTGAAAAGTGTAAGTTGGTGAGTTACTCGTAGGTGTGGCAACAACGATACGCGAAAACGAGAGAAGCTGGATACTACGAAAGGCAAATTCAATCTTTGCTGAAATTTTTTTAAACGGAAAACCCCTCTGCGATACAGATTGTCATGTTTTACATATCATTAATAAATACAAAAGATGACACAACTGAAAATACTTGAAAAAAAGAAAGAGTTGACACAGAATGACAAAACACAATTTCGTTTTGGCCCGTGTTAAATTAAGTCTGTCGTAGAAATGACAGTTAACAATAGTAAGTTTAACTTTATGTTTCATTTCCATACAAAATAAAAAGTAATACTTTCCTTGGTTAACATTCTGTATTTCATGATTTCATATATGTGACCTATATCTTTATCAGTAACATAGGTTCGTTGCACATCATTTTATCTCCCATTGCGATATTCCACTCTCACCTGACGCTGACATCAGAAGCCTAAATCAGGTTTATTATTTATTAATAATATTTACAGGTTATCAGAAGAGTAGTATACAGAAGCATTAGTGTTATACAAAAGTGTTTGTAGAATGTTTTTATAAGAAGAAAAGAACTTAAGCTCGAAAAATCTTGAGCAAAGAGCCTTCATTTAATGAAAATATTTACTATAGGGCACACGTTTCTGACAGTGGATAAGGATGTGTTCACAAAATAAAGGTCGATGATAGTCTCGTACTGGGTGATTGTAATTAAAGTTCCAGTTTCAAGACGCAGACAAAGAACTGCTGCTCAGTTTAACGACAAAGTTGAACGGAATATCATCGAAGAAGGGGGAACGTTATGAAAACAATAAAAGTTTAATGAAAAACATTTCCCACTAGGGCGTCATAACATAAATGGTTTCGGCTACAGCGACAGATGATCGCAATACGACAGCCATGCTGCGAGCTGCACATTAAGCCAATGGTGTTGTGTCATGTGTATGATCGCAGAAGTTGGAATTCAGCAGTTGTGGCACTGCCATTCACTTACGCCCATCCACCGTGGCAAGATCGTACCACATTGGGTGGGAAGAATCCGTTTTCGATTGTCCTTAGTCCAAAAACCGCATAAAAAGCAACAATGAAATCTGTTTCTAATTCTCGTGCGACTGGCACGAGATATGTTTACTATGCTGTCAACCTTCTTCTGCCACAAGCTGAAGTCGAGAGACAGCTTATTCCACAAAAGAGTGTCTTATAGGTCACACTCAGAATGCGTTGCACAATGCGTGCCCTCAATTCAGCTACGTTTGTAATTGGGGCACTGCATACAGCATATTTCACAGATTAAGAAGAGGCGATATGGGCAGGCAGGCTGCACGGAAATGATGGCTGATAATGTTAGAATTTGAAATTTCTATCATTATCAGCACAAAATTTTACGAGACGTCCTAATTTGCTATCAATATAAAATTACCCATTTCAAGAGCTGTTTCATGCTGACTTGGCAGGGAGACAAAAATTTCTTCTAGAATTTCTTTGTTGAATGGAACTGTACAACGAATGGCCATGGACCATGTTTGGAAATGGGCTTTCTCTGTCCACAGAATGTTCCATGGCTATTCATTGTCCATTTCCATGCAAGCAATAAATTCTAGAGTAAATGTTTGTCTTACTACCAGGTCAGCATGAAGCAACACCTGGTATGGGTAATTTTACATTGACACCAGTGCAGAATGTTTCGTAGAATTTTATGCACCGCGCTCACAGGCATATACAAAGATAGGCAATTCTACTTGCACTACATGTTTGGACACCACCGCATGACTCTGCTGCAGAGCTTTGGTTACATGTCGAATCAGTCGTTTTCCTCCCTCTGCTGCACTGCAATTCAAACGAAACTGTCTTCTCAAACTTTATAACCATTTTCTCCAGACCGTTACCAGTCATTAGATCAACGCCCTTTTTCGTAACATGGAGTGTCCAGAATTTCTGCCTAGCTACTGGCGCACAGTCACCCACCATTCTTCTAAAGCGGCTTTAGCAGCAGCGCGCGATCCTTCATGGAAACAGTCATGCCAACACAACAGATTCAAAGACAGGAACAACCGCATGACCGATGTCTTTTATTTTGCATATCCTTCCGCTTACAGCACTATCTAGCGGTAAAACTATAACAGATTTGTTGTTTTTCTTTTTTTTTGTTTCCATAACAGCTATTCCTCCTTCGATAATATACCATTCAAATTTGACAACATTCTGAACAGTTTTGAAAATGGAACTTAAATTATAAATCGTATGTTTACACGATGGACGTTGTTGTCCCTTTCAAATAAATTCACGCTTTTAATAACAAATTTTAGACGCGAGAAGATGTAAATTGATGTTATGCAACTGGCATAGGCATGCGTATTGAGATACAGAGATAGGTAAACAGGCAGAATACCACGCTGCGATCGGTAACGCCCACATAAGATAACAAGTGTCTGACGCAGTTGTTAGTTCGGTCATCGCTGCTACAAAGTCTGGTTATCAAGATTTAAATACCTTTGAACGTGTAGTCGGCGCACGAGCGATGGGACACAGCATCTCCGAAGTAACTATGAAGTGGGGATTTTCCTGTACGACCATTTCACGAGTGTATCATGAATATCAGGAATCCGGTAAAATATCAAATCCAAGACATCGCTGTCGCCGGAGAAGATCCTGCAAGAACAGATCCAACGACGACTGAAGAGAATCGTTCAACGTGACAGAAGTGCAGCCCTTGCGCAAATTGCTGGACATTTCAATGCTGGACCATCAACAAGTGTCAGAGTGCGAACCATTCAACGAAACACATCGATATGGGCTTTCGGAGCACTTGATGACAGTGCGACACAAAGCTTTACGCCTCGTCTGCGCCCGTCAAAATCGGCCTTCCACTGTTGATAATTGGAAACATTTTTCCTGGTCGGGTGTGTCTGTTTCAACCTGTATCGAGCGGATGGACGTCTACGGATATGAAGACAACTTCATGAATCCATGCACCCTGCATGTCAGCAGGGGACTGTTCAAGCTTGTGGAGGGTCTGTAATGGTGTGGGGCGTGTGCAATTGGAGTGATACGGTAGTACCCATGATACGTCTAGATACGACTCTGATAGGTGAAACGTACCTACGCATCCTGTCTGATCACCTGCATCCATTCCTGTCCATTGTGCATTCCGATGGACTTGGGCAATTCCAGCAGGACAATGCGACCCCCATACATCCAGAATTGCTACAGAGTGGCTCCAAGAACATTCTTCTGAGTTTAAACACTTCCGCTGGCCATGAAACTCCCCAGACATTAATAATATGGTGTCGGTACCCTCCAACACTGCTTCAGACATTCATCGATTTCATGTCACATCGTGTTGCGGCACTTTTGCGTGCTCGAGGGGGCACTACACGTTATTAGACGCGTGTTCCAGTGTTTTTGGCTCTTCAGTGTATATACACTTCTTAATCAGCACAGTGATTTAAAGAGTAACTGCATACATTTCGTGGGTGTAATATATGTATCAAAATAAGAGGAGAACGTTAAACAGAGTTTTGACTGAAATTGCTTTATTTCAGGATGATGCAGTAGAGTGGGAATCACAAGTGCGACACAAGAAACACTAAATTATTTCTTCTCAGAAAGCAACGATCCGAAGGGATCTGAAATTCAACACAGGTGTGCGCTGTACATTTATCCCAGAATATGATCGAATATAGACGAAGACAGTGATGTGCTCGACTTCTTACCGGACCTTGAGAGCAGTCCAGGGCTTAAGATCCGGAGATGTGGTGGGCCAAGCAACCGGTCCTGAACGACCTGCTCCATTATCGGGATGAGCAGCTCTCAGGTACTCTCTTGCCTCCTGGCTAAAATGTGCAGGAGCACCGCGACAAAGGAACGTCTGTGGATGTGCAGGCGAACATGACACGCCTAAGCCTGTAATGGCCCGTGATGTAATGCCTGCCACAAATGACATTACGCATCAAACTCGTAAATTAAGCAGTCTCAAAAAAAGCCTTATATAACATTTTACTTTTATTTTGATCTAACCATTACACCCACGAAATGTGTACAGTTACTTTTGAATCACCCTGCGTAAGCTCGTCTATCGCTCGACCCACGGACTCCAGCGAAGTGGCAAAGTCGACCGAGTAATATGCATAATACCTCAACCGGATTGAGAAAGGAATAAAAAATTCGGAGAGATGCCCCCGTATGTGATCATTCCACCGTTGATCGCCCCTGATGCTTTCTCCTAGTTTCTACTGTAGTTACTGTTTCCGTGATTTGTTGGACAGTAGTCAATCAGATCGCGTATTTATGTGTCTACTGTGAATTCCTACAACAAATCATCCTTTGGAGCTTCTCCTGCATTTCGCTACAATTTTCAGGCGTTGCAATTTTTCTGTGGGCAACAGTATCGTTTGCGCATAGCCTCAAAGGGCCTTCATCGCAATCCACTAGAACAATTTATATCAGTTGGAAACAGTAACGTTCGTATAAAACGCCTGTGAGGTACTCCCGACATTATATCTATACCTATCGGTTATTGTCCATTAAAAAAGGGCCATGTGGAGTTCTGTCTATAAGGCAATCCTGAATCCAGTCGCAGATCTGGTCCAATACTCAGTAAGCTCCTACTTTGATCATTGAACGACAGTGTGGAGGTGCATCAATTGCATGCTGGGAATCAAAGGAAACGGCATCAAGTTGAGTACCTTTGTCTACGGCGCTCTGGGTATTATGGAGGATCAGAGCGAGCTGAGTTCCGTAAGGTCTCTGTTTATGGAATCCATGTTGATTTTTATGGGAGAATTTCGTTCTCCAAAACGTCCTAAGGTTAGAAATATAAAACATTTTAGGTATGTCCACTGTTGATCAGTTTTAGTTTACTTTTTGCTCCTCGATCGCTGATCTCAGTAGCAACGTTTTCAGCGATCGAAAGACGATTTTTTAAGAAGGAAGTGTATTTCGAAATTCCACGATGAAATAATTTCGGAAGGCCGAATTCATTTTGGCCTTTTCAGTAAGCTTCATTTCTGGTGCTACCTTGTTCACTGAGCAACTGAAGAGATATTTTTCATCTTCCTGCTGACTCATTATAAGACTAAAATTACCAAATATGCAGCAACCAGTAGCAAAATCGATTTGCAAAAGTGAATAAATAAAACATGATTTTGCGACTGGTTGCTGCATGTTTGGTAATTTTATGGTTTACGGTCGCTGTACGACTTGGGAACCACATGGAGCCCACCATTCATCTTTATAAGACCTCATTTCGTATGAATATTTAAATTGTTTACCATACTTTGACCTTATAATTCGTTGAATGATTCTCCCGTTGCTTTTATCACCCAGTTTAGGAGTCTAGGAGGTCTGAGACGTTGCCGCATACGTTAGCTTTCTATCTGCTCGAAGTAATTTTCAGAGAAAACATTCAGAACAATTTTACTTTAAGCCGTGTCTCTGGGAGCAGTTTGCCTCTCTAGTTGAGAGGAACGTTATTCGCGATATTCCCCAAGTTTTCAATGAAGAAGTCAGCCACGACGGCTTCTCAACAAGCTGTCTATAAATGTTACTTTTTTTGATCCCCCCTTAAATTGCTAAACTTCACTCAGATAATTTTTTTTTTTTTTTTTTTTTTTTAATCTGCAATAATTCTCTAGTTCAGGGGTTCTCAAACTTTTTCAGTGACGGACAACTTTTGAAATACTAAATATTTTACGAAGCCCTAAATAACCATTTTTCCTCAAAATCGCCTCTGAGTTTGACTGCATATATCTAATATATATCAGAGTCTGAAAGATAGAGTACAATAAATTTTTCCGTCAGAACACACACACACAAAGCTTCGGTTACGATATACTCCAAGTGTCTGAAAAGTTTTTTCAACTTCATAATTTATGTCCTTATGCGTGCAATGCATCACAGGCACAGGGAATTTTCCCAGACAGGTTAAAATATGCAATCAACAAACCAATTCATAAGAAAGATGACAAGACAAATTTATGCAATTATCCTCCAGTTTCCTTACTTTTTCCAGAATATCCGAAAAACTAACGTACTCAAAAGTAGTTTCACACTTATGTGGCACAATTTACTTAGCATACCACAGTTTGGATTGCAGAAGGCCCTCGACTGAAAAGGCTATGTATACATTCACTCATCAAATGGTACAAGCCTTAAATAATAATATATCGCCAGTCTGTATTTCTGTGACCTTTCCAAGGGCTTTGACTGTATGGATCATGTTACTCTAAGAAAAAATCAAGTTTTATGGTACTGATGGCTTTATGTGCAGAATGCAAAGGGTTGTGCTGAATAATTCAGACGATGTCGAAAAGGTAAAAAAATTTAGTGAGTGAGGGAAAATCACAAAGAGCTTCCCACAAGTTTCGGGTCCTCTCTTATTCATTAAATATGTGAATGATCATTCACATAACGCTCATCAAGAAAAGTTGGTACTTTTTGCAAGCAACACTAGTTTAATAATCAGTCTCATTAATGAGAAAGCAACAGAGAATTTGGTAAATGATTTGTCCTAAGAACTATTAAGTGGGTGTCTGAAAATGGATGCTCCCTAAATTTTGAAAGCACACTACATTCCGTTCTGTACAACAAATACTGACACAGCTCTATACAACGGCAACTGATGTAGCACATGAGCAGGAGTCAGTAAATGGAGTAGAACGCTCCACATTTTTGGTGTACATATTGATGAAAACATGAAGTGGAACAAGCATAATACCGAGCTTCTCAGACGATTAATTTCAGCTACTTTTGATCTTCGTATAATTGGTAATCTTCTAAACAAATACTGGATGATCAAAAAGTCAGTATAAATTTGAAAACTGAATAAATCACGGAATAATGTAGATAGAGAGGTACAAATTAACACACATGCTTGGAGTGACATGGGGTTTTATTAGAACCAAAAAAATACGAAAGTTCAAAAAATGTCCGACAGATGGCGCTTCATCTGATCAGAATAGCAGTAGTTAGCATATTAAAGTAAGACAAAGCAAAGATGATGTTCTTTACAGGAAATGCTCAAAATGTCCACCATCATTCCTCAACAATAGCTGTAGTCGAGGAATAATGTTGTGAACAGCACTGTAAGGCATGTCCGGAGTTCTGGTGAGGCATTGGCGTCGGATGTTGTCTTTCAGCATCCCTAGAGATGTCGGTCGATCACGATACACTTGCGACTTAAGGTAACCCCAAAGCCAATAATCGCACGGACTGAGGTCTGGGGACCTGGGAGGCCAAGCATGACGAAAGTGGCGGCTGAGGACACGATCATCACCAAACGACGCGCACAAGAGATCTGTCGGACATTTTGTGAACCTTTTTTTTTTTTTTTGTAATAAAACCCCATGTCATTCCAAGCATGTGTGTCAATTTTTACCTCTCTACATTATTCCGCGGTTTATTAAGTTTTCAAATTTATACTGACTTTTTGATCACCCGGCATATCAACCAACTGATATATTTTGCATATTTCCACTCAGTAATTTCTTACAGATTAATTTAATTGAGTAATTCATCATTTAGAAAGAAATTAGTTATTGGACAAAAGTGAACAGTAATAATAACATGTGGCGTTCACCCATGGAGATCATGTAGGTATTTCTTCAAGAAACTAACCATTTTAACTGTGCCGTCACAATACCCACATTCGCACATAAAATTCGTTATAAACAGTAAGTCATAATTTAAGAAAAACAGTGATGTCCATACTTGCAATACTAGAGGGAGAAATCACCTTTATTACCCGCTGGTAAAGCTCAAATTGGCTCGGAAAGCAAACATTTTTGAACACTTGCACAATAACGTAAAATGTATGACAGCTAGCAAAAAAGTTTTTAGGTCTAACATAAAATCATTTCTCCTGTACAACTCATATGGAACATGTGACTAACTAACTATCTGTGTTCGATCTGCTCCATAAAGAACTAATGCATTAGCACGTGACAGAAAAACTCCATTCAGTGAGAATTTCGTAGTTAACTCTAGTCTGTACTTTTCCATGCTAAGTTCAACGTCAGAAATATGTGGAAAAGTAAGAGTATGGAGTGAGCAATGAGAGACGAGTTTTTGAGGTGAGAAAACACTGCTTACTTTCATCTACAAGCGCACTTTAAGTCGTAAATTACCTCAAAAGTAGTGACCATGTGTGTTTTGCAGTGTGATGTTCATGTCATATTACGCCTTTTGGATGCCACAGTAAGAAAAGAATTGTATGTGTGGTGTCACCGCCAGACACCACACTTGCGAGGTGGTAGCCTTTAAATCGGCCGCGGTCCGCTAGTATACGTCGGACCCGCGTGTCGCCACTATCAGTGATTGCAGACCGAGCGCCGCCACACGGCAGGTCTAGAGAGACGTCCTAGCACTCGCCCCAGTTGTACAGCCGACTTTGCTAGAGATGGTTCACTGACAAATTACGCTCTCATTTGCCGAGACGATAGTTAGCATTGCCTTCAGCTACGTCATTTGCTACGACCTAGCAAGGCGCCATTATCATTTGCTATTTATCTTGATGCATGTACCATTAGACCGATGTTCACCAATTATGAATTAAAGCTAAGTATTCCAGCAGCAACGTACCTTATTGGCTATATTAATTACATTGTCCTGTTCCAGACCTCACGCCAGCCTGCGTGACCTTAAACGCGTGCTTTTCGGCTACCAATCATAGTGGCTTGGCTGTCTTGCCAAGTCACAACAGTTTGGTGACGAGGATTGGCGACGAGCCAATTCGCGTTTTTACAAGTACAGCCCTGAATTACTTGTGTCATGGCTTCGCCACAATCTCCAGATGTACTCTCTGAATTTTATCGTTTGCAGAATCAGCAGACGCAGGCCTTATTGGATGCCCTTCGACAGCTCGTCCAGGGTCAACGTGCACTGCAAAACGATGCGGCAGCCGCCGCTCCGCCGCTCCCGCAGCCACAACACACAGTTGCACCCCCTTTTCGTCCTATTGATGCGGCACTGGAAAGCTGGACGGAGTGGTCACGCCAATTTGGATTTCATCTCGCCGCCTACAGAATTCAAGGTAATGAGCGGCAGCCTTTTTTGTTAGCATCCGTAGGCGTCCAGCCATACCGTGTGATAGTGATATTATTCCCCTGACGCGACGTAGCAACTCGGTCCTACGAAGAAATTTTGTCTGCATTAGATGCATATTTCAAAGTATCAGACAATGTAGTTGCCAAATGTTATACCTTCTTTCGTACAAAATGTACGGCAGGTCAGACTAATAGGGAGTGGGTTGCAACCTTGCAAGGCCTTACTAGGGATTGTTCTTTTGAGTGTCAATGTGGACTCCCTTATTCAGATACTATGGTGCGTGATGCAATTGCACAGAACGTTTCTGATGTTCGTATACGGGAACAGATTTTGCAACTGGTCAATCCCTCCCTTCAACAAGTGATGGACATATTGGATAGGCAGGACACACTTGACTTTGCTCAGGAATCATTTGAAACTTCGCCACCTGTGTGTCACGTTAACCGGCCCGCCGGGCGAGCAGCATGGAACAGTAAACAGTCCGCGCGCCTGGCCGCGCCAATGCCGCAAGGCTCTCAGCCACGTGTCCCGCGCCAGCAAACAAATGCAGTGAAATCATGCCCGTGGTGTGCTACTAGACATTCACGTGAGAATTGCCCGTCACACCAGGCTATTTGCTTTTTCTGTAATAAAAAAGGACATGTTCAAAGTGTTTGCCAGAAAAAGCTCCGATCGGACACTCACAACCATTCCAGGCCCTTTGCTTCGCGCCGGAATCGGAATCGAACCAAGGATAGTCAGGCTCATGAACCTTCGCCCATGGAAATTCATGTAGTAAATTCCACTCCGCCCAGTGCCACTCTCTCTAACAGTGACTGTGTTCGTCCCACAAAAAGTGTGCATTGACATCGACGGAAATCCCTCCAAGTCCTAAGTGATTCTGTACCAGTGTCAGTTCACGTTGCACGAGACAGTAGCTCTTGTCGTCAGCAGGACAATAAACTTTTTGTGGACTTGGACATTAACGGTAAAGTGATGCCGTTCCAGCTCGGTACCGGAGCTGCAGTTTCATTACTCAATCACGACACGTACAAACAGCTGGGTACACCTCCGTTGCGTGCCACAAATGTTAAGCTAATTAGTTATTCCGGACAGGCAATCCCTGTGTTAGGACGGTGCAGCCTTCTTGCAACATACAAGGGACAAACAAAACTTGTGTCATTGTACGTCCTTCGTTCTTCTTCTGCAGTGAACTTGTTTGGTTTAGATTTATTTCAGTTGTTTAACTTGTCTATAGTCAATCAGGTCCTATCAGTGAACCAGACTGTGCCTTCAGCCAGTGTTTCTCGTCTATGTGAAGAATTTGCAGACATTTTTGCACCGGGCCTTGGTTGCGCTAAGAACTATAAAGCACATTTGGAACCGAAATTTTTCAGAGCACGCAATGTTCCCCACGCATTGCGTGATGAGGTCGCAAGAACATTACACGATTTGGAATCACAAGGTGTAATTGAACGTGTGCGGGCTTCTCTCTGAGCATCACCCTAAGTAATTTTGCCAAAACCTTCCCGAAAATTGAGACTTTGTGTGGACTTCAAGGCAACAGTGAATCCACAATTAGTGACTACAACTTTTCCTTTACCCCGAACGGAAGATCTTTTTGACAAACTGTGCCCGGGTAAATATTTTTCGAAGTTGGACCTAGCAGATGCGTACTTGCAAATACCGGTGGACGAAGAATCCCAGCGCGTTTTGGTGGTTAACACGCATCTTGGTTTGTATCGATTCAAACGACTGCCATTCGGGTGTGCATCCGCCCCTGCAGTGTTTCAGCGATATCTACAAACTGTTTGTGCGTCGGTCTCTACTGCAGCAAACTATCTGGACGATATTGTGATCTTTGGAAAAATGGACGAAGAACATTTAGCCAATCTCAGAACATTATTTCAGGTCTTGCGACAAAATGGTCTTCGCTTGCGGAAGGACAAATGTGTGTTTTTTGCTCGTGATTTGCCATATCTGGGACATGTACTTACGGCCCAAGACATACATCTCAGTCCCGAGCACCTCCGTGCTATACAAGACTTGT